>NC_040879.1:53307769-53607769 GCF_003676215.2 Rhopalosiphum maidis
CACACTGAATCTAAAACTTTTTTACCTAATAGAAATATCTAAATATGTTTTTGAATAAATGAAAATAATTTTTGATTTTTAATGCCAATAGAATCATAACCCTGATTAGTATGAATTTCATAGACTAAATATATTTCGTTAAAAATAATATTATTGTGTTTTATTATCCTATAGGTACATTAGTTTATTTACTTGTATTTTTCGAATTATTTTTATAAAAATTATGCTTACAAATTATAATACATAAATCTTAACCGATTACACAAATTAATAAATTTGTGTAAGAGTGCTTATAGGTATATGAAAAATATTGACCCCCATAACTAATACTTTGTAAGGACGCTACACATTTATTAGCCCCGAGCGTCAAATGTCCTAGATCTGGCACTAATAATACTTATAATACTACATTTAGTATTGTATAGACTGGACTGCAGAAGAAAAATAATTTAGTAATTATTACATGTTGTTGTGTTGTATCTAAATTTATTGTACACAACATATGTCATTTGGACGCCTTTTCTTATTCGTGAAATGCAACTCCGATACATCCATTATCGTGAGTATTAGGTCAGCTGTTCAAAACGACACTACGCTACCATGGGTGTTTCAAGAGTCAAAAGTCAAACGAGGATAATAAAATAAAATAGATCGTGATCATTTCAAAGAAATGTGATGTCGACTTGTGACAAAAAAAAAAGTAAAATAATTGAAAATTAAAATTATTTTTTAAAATATATATATAACTAGTTATATCTTATTGATAATTTTTAATTATATCAGACATCAGAGTGGTGGACCGATAGTCGATTTTCAATGTTGGATGACGATATTATTTTATAATATTATATATATAAAAACAACGGTTTTGGTTGCTTACCTATAAAAACAGACGGCGAATGACCGGTGCACGCAGGTACCGGAAAATGTTCAAAGTGCACAAGAGGAATAACTCTTTCTGGACGAATTTTGACGCATCACATACACGTAGAGACAATAGTCAAACACACTCACTAATGTAAACACGGAAAATTATTAATGCACGTAACACAAATACGTTAAAAAACAATAACAAAAAAAAAAAAAGCACAATCGCTATGAGAGACAAGAGATCGGCACTAATAACGCTGACAATGTTCAAAGACAGGTATTAGCAAACCAACAATGATGACTAAGATGGTTAGATGCAATGGAGAACAGTCGCGGTCAAGACTCTACGCTACAATTGACACAGCTAGCGGACTCGGCGATGGCCGATCACCGAGACGCAAGCAGCTTTTGGCGAACGAAGCGCCACTGGTGTGGACGAACGGCTGGAAAGCAGTGCGGTAAACCTAAGTCTGTCCCATAATCACGGTATGTCTGGTTACCGGATTCTTGGTGATAACTACATCTGCAAGCGACAACAACGATAACAAAACATACTTTTTGTTATCTATTAGTTGTTATAATATGATTGTTGTGTTTGGCGATTGTTAATGATTTGGTGAGTAGTGAGTACTGACTACTGAGTAATGGTAAACGGTGGCCTATTTAGATCTTAAAACTGCATATTGTTCTATACAAGATTGACTTCTGCCTATTTGTTGGAAATATCATGGCCTGTATAAAAAAAAAAAGGCATTTTGTTTGGAATATGCTGAAAATACATTACTATCTTTACTTTTTTCATTAAAGACAGCAATAGGTTGAAAACAAGTAAAATTTGACATGATGAAATAGGGAAGTAAGTTTTAAATTCAACAAGAACACTAATTATTATTTCTCCTTAAACATAACTTGTGTTCGAATCATTCCAGAGTTTGGACAGAACACAAAATAGACATATTATAGACTATTGATTAAACTTCCTAGAATTTTTCACGATGTGAACTGTTTCATGCTTTCACTAATTGGATTTGGATAGAAGTCTCATAGTAAATTAATAAATACTACTAGTAATAATCATATTAAACCATTTTATACATTTTTTTCTGTTTATTCTTATTTTTACTATTAAATTGTCAATCTATAATTTGTTTAGATTATTGAAACAAACATTTATGCATGACATATGTCCGATTAATAATAATAATAATAATTTGTAATATGTGGTTTTAGTAAGTATGTTAGTAAGTTCTATAATTATTTGTAGTTATTTTTATTGTTCAATTGATTTTATAGCTTGAAAAATTATGTCAGAAGTAGTGTTAACAATGCTTTTATTAATGTAGTACAGCTAATATAGTGAATTTTTTGTCATATAGTTTCAAGATATTAATTTGAAAAATAAATTGTGATATATTCACCTACATATTGAACACACCCCTCTTTAATGCAATCAAATAATTCTTCTATTTCTATCTATATCATATTTAGAATATATAGATATTTCTACATTATAGAATATTATGTTATTTATTTGAATTTGTTTTTATTTATCCATATCAAACCGTAGTATTTGTTTATTCTATGCTAGATTAAATTTTGTCAATTTCATTAAATTTATTGTTGCCTTCATTTATTTCACATGATTGTTATATTAAGATTTATTAGTAATTTAATTCAAGTAAGTTTTTTTATAAACCTTCTTCAGTATTTACATTCTTAGTAAAAATAACATTACTATTACATTACTTAATAAATATCACCTTAAACTAAAATATGAAATTTTATAGTTAGTTATACTAAAAATATAAACTTCATCATTATTTTTTTAATTTGTATGCCTATATTTAAAATTAAATTATGTAACGCTATTCTTTGTACTACCACTAATGTTTTTTTTTAAAACTAAGAATATGTTTTATTACATTCTGATTTAATTATCAAGTCATAAATTATTGTATTCTATGAAATGTTAAAACATCATAAACATGAGTTACATATCAAAATGTCTTAAATTATAAAAAATAGTTAGGTAGCTAAAATGTTCTACAGAAAATAGAATTTAAATATTCAAAATATTACTCTTTTGAAAGAGCATTCCCTCCTATTTTTAAGTTATGTATTCTCATGTTTTGTTTGAAACTTATCATTTTATCCAATAACATATTTTGACAGAATTTATTCCGTGATCACTTTTGTTCATATTTTTTTACCTTTCAATTTCATAAATGTAAGTACAATTAATAACAATCTTAGATAAATTGAACATGTTAAAAACACTTGATCGAAGTGTTGATATGACATAACTTTAATATAAAAATATTTATTAAAAACTGGTATGAAAATCAAAGTTTCAATGGAATTAATAGATTTTATTTTATCAATTAACTTGGTAACCTGATAAAAAAGTATGTATTTTTGTTCTAAAATAGCGATATAACTTTGAGGATATACTTCTTGAATTTTCAAACTTAAAATATATATTGACATCTTATGGCTTGGTCATTCTAAAATTTTTGCAATATGAAGAGCGATAATCTGACCACCTGTAGGCTTATGGTGATGTGTATTATGTAGGTACCTGGTATCTTTATCTATACATTTGTGCAGAGATTTACCATGACTTCATGAACCACCTTTATATTTATGACGATGCGTACTTGGATCACAATAATATCACAGTGTACAACAATATTACAATAATAAAACACATACATACCTAATGTATCTGAATGCAGTGAAAGCATGCAAAAAAATTTTCAGATACTTATAAACTTACATAGAGTAAATAATAAATGTAAACATATTTGTATATTTTATAGATTGATAAATTATTCACGGAAGAATTGCGAATGCTGTTCCTGCGGCATTGTCGGTTATAACATGGAAAAAAAGATTGCTCAATTAAATTAATGAACTACATTAAATAATAATAGTCAATCATATAAAGTAAATAATTTGCTCTTTTGTACATAAGATTTTTCAGCGAAACAATCAGCAGAAATATGAAGACTACATACTACACCTGCAATCATAATATCAATATTATAAGTTAATAAACTTTGTTATTTGCCTAAACGATACGTTTTCTTCACATTTTAAGTGTTCTAGAAATTGTATGAAGATTCAAACATCTATAATTCCAAAAATCTTTTTTTTTACTGCTGCTTAAAATATTATTCTTCGCTTCTAGCCAATAGCCATGTCATGTTTGTACAGATCATTGTCAAAAACAAAGAGAATATTATAATATTTTGTCACAATTTTTTGTATTTATATTACTAAATATAGTGAATAGTATTAAAAATGATTGCATAACATTGCCTCTGAGTAGGTACATCAAATCAAATGGTATTGATAAATTTATCAATAGAACATATAAATAAAATATAAATAAATAAATATTATTTAAAATACCTAAATTGTAAAACTCATTTAATGCAATACATTTTAATCCATTTTGTAGCATAATGTCTGCTAGAACAAATATAATAAACTATGCATTGGCTTAAGCACAAGTTTACATCAATCAGCAATTACTATTGCATATTGCTTATTTTAAAAATTTAAACAAAAACACAAATTATTATTTTATTATTATAATATTGATCATTAGCTTATTAAAAAATAAATGTAATATAGAAGCAAATCAACATATGAGTATACAAGCATTAGGTATAATGGTAAACTTATATTATTTATTATTTTGAATAGCTTACGGAGAAAAATAAATTAAATCGCAAGCATAAAATTTTAAAAAGAATTAATTCTATTGCAATTACTATAAGTAAAATAGTTTATAGTTAACAATTACCAAATCCCTGAAATTCAATCTACATCTGACTGTAGACCATAATTTTATAAGATAAAGTAATAATACATTATAATACTAAACTGAAATACTACAACATTTAAGATTTGTAATATGAAGGTTTGAATGTGATTTTTGTAGGTATTAGTAACATAAGTTCTACTTTGTTTATTCAATAGTTTGTCTTCTTCCTTGACACATTATTTTCAATATTAAACTTAAAAATAATTATATAGTTCTATAAAGTCCACCCAATAGGTAGATAGTGTGTAGGTACCGAATAATTACTAACTAAAATCACAGCTAACATAAACTCAATTTGTAATATATATACTGTAATACGGTAGTTAATTTGTTATTTCCAAAAACTAAATCGAAAATTCAAATAAACTAAATTAAATCGACGTACAGAATATGTACAATCATAGAAAAAATAAATTACGTAAATATTAACTTTTACAACAATTAACAAATAACCACGACTAAAGATATACTATTAAGAATAGTGATATCACATTGCCTATTGATAAGACCGACGGTCCAAAACACAAACTATAGATTGAACTCAAAAATCAATTTTTACAAACATTTTTTCTACCATGAACTCTTGGTTCTTGTTTTTTACAAAGGAATTCGTTATGGAATGAACTGTGATAACAGTTTGTTTTGTACCTTCGAACTAAGATCGCGTGGTTTAGAAACGCATGTCTATTGTCTAAACAACAACAATTACAGAGGCCCAGTTTTGTTACGGACATTTTTTGGTGGAGGAAATCATTGGATTGTGCCTACAACTCGCCTGGTGATTATTTTTAGCTTTTTAGGTATAATGTGTAAACTTTTTCTATGGTGTATGTTGATTTTTTGTATTTTTTTTTGTTAGCCCTAACTATTAAACACGTGTTCTTTACAAACTTATACATGTATATCGACCAAAAGTATTCTAAAAATTGTTTGTTCTGAAAACATGGTTTAAATTCATATTTTTGTTCGATTTTTATATATATATGTATGTATACATTTGTAAAGAATGTTGTGATTCTATGATAAAATCATTTATGTTTAAAATTTGGATTGCTAATTTACCAATCAAACTGACTGATGATATCTACTGTATTCTAATTTCTAGTTAATTTCCTTATAAATTTTATTTTTATTCACTTTTAATAGTTAACTTATTTCGATATACATAATATATGTAAATTAAAAATAAGTATTTATTAAGACTTTTATTAACATTAAACTTACACTTATGTTTAATAATTATAATACTAATTTTTAGTATTTTTTCAGAACCGATTTGAAATGTTGTGCCTAAACAATGATAGCAAAATACAAATGAGGCTAAATATTCAACGACATCGACAAAAACTTCTTCAGTATTTACAGAATTCTAATGATACTTTTTTAAAACCTAAAATCAAATTAGTTTCAAATAGTTTAGAAAGAATTAATTCAAATCACAAAATAAAACCAAAAATTGCTCGAAGTACTGAATTACTAAACAGGAAACTTGAACCAACCAAGAATAGAAACCATAAAACTAGATCAACTGATACCTTAAATCAACTTCAACCAAACATTAAAGTAAATGTACAAGCCGAACTGCCTTTATCAAATATTGAGTTGAAACAAAAATCTATATCAAACAATGAAATAATAGATCCTCCTGAACCTATCATAAAAAAACTTAAAGAGCAATTGATTGAAGAGTTATATAACAGTAGTTCAGAATCAGAAGATATTGATGATAACATATCTGTTGGAAGTAATGAAGATTGGAGTGAAATTTTTCAAACAGATAATAAGAGCAATGTATACAACAATGTCAGTAGCAATTCAATCCATGATGTAGCAGTTAAATATTATGAACAAAAACAACTGGTCAATGAAAAAAGTAAAGAACAATGTAAGTATTTATATTTATATTTATTATTATATACAACGGCATGCAAAACTTTTTGAAAAGGATGGGTGAGGGATATGAAGTTTTAACTATTCTCTGACCATGTTATAACAAAAAGAAATATATTTATATTTTTGTGTTAACCTACAGTTACCTAGTTAAATATAATAATTGTATATTATCATTTATCTTTGGTATGGGAAATTAATATATCATGAAGTGTGCTGTTACTTATTAGAACATCTTAGCATAAATTGGTTATACAAAATAAGTCCCATGAATATTTTTCGATTATTTGAATTCGCTCTATTTAGCCTATAAGTTTTATCTAGACAACACCACATGGTTGTCGGCTGAGTAGACTTAAACAATTTGAGTGCTTGTTTACACTGTATGGATAATTAAAATAAAACCACAGCTTTCAAAAAGAATAAAACACAGTTACTAATATTTTGTAACATTTTTTATGATAGTTTTCATTGAAATTTTGAAAGATTATATTATTAGAGGATTATTGAAAAACACTTGTATTAGTTTTTATAAGTTTACCATTGAACCTAATGTTTCAACATTTTTTGAAATCAAATCTTAAACCCATTATTTTTTATTTGTAATACACTCCATGATATTGTATACATAATAAATTGTGTGTTCACTAAGTATGTGGCACAATTATGATAATTTTGAAAAATTTTGATATTTATATCTCTTATTGTTATGCATTGTACATTGTATAATGTTCATAAACTCAATTCAATCACCTTCGAGTAACCTGTACTCAATTCAATATTTTCTGTATAAATCTTCCAGTGTGGTAGTAAATAAAAACTTTAATTACTTTATCATGTATTTTATTGTTGTTAATCATATTTCCTTAAATTAATAGTTAAAAATCACAAAGAAAATGTATTGGAAATATGAATTTTAATTTTAACAATAAATTGTAAGAAATAAAAAAAAAAGGCAAAGGAATTAGAAAAGATATGATAATCTTATCCATCGCATATGCACAACCCTGATAATATATATTATATAATTATTGTATTACTAACTGTTTTTTATTTTATTCTTAAAGATTCGTATTACCTGAACACCAGAAAGAAAAATCAGACCATAAAATCTCAACATAAAAGTAATGACTCTGATCAGAAGTTTAGAAAACCCCAAGATAGGTCTTTACATAATGCCAAAGAACGAGCATGTAGAGAAGAAATAGCCAAAAAATTTGATATTCTAAGAAAATCTTGTAGTTACTTGAACTCAAATAGACGTGTGCCATCAAAACATAGCATACTTTTAGCTGCAAAAAAAGAATGCGACTTGTTAAAACACTTTCAAAATAAATTGATTGCAGAAAAAAATATATTACGTAAAGCAAATGATCTTCTAAAGGAGAGGATAGCTAATATCAATAATAAAAACTCAAAAGACGACATAAAAATAGAATTAGAGATTTAGACTGATTATGTATTGCTGGACAAACCAGGGAAATATTGTGGTAATTTTGTAAATTTATAAATTAAACACAATGTATTAACTATTCTGACCAACTAATTATTTATTATAATTGGTATAAAAAAGAATATGTATATTGTTTTAGTAATAGTTTTTAGATATAATAAATGTATTATTATGTTATATCTATATATTTTGTAAACATAATGCAATTTGTACGTTTGTTGTTTGTGTTATGTGTATCTAATAACTATTTTTTTTTCTTTGTATATTTATATGTATGAACGCCAAATATTTAATTCAAATTTAAAATATATTGGGTCATAGTTCAATTACATTCACTTAAACTAAATATCAATTTGTGTATTCTTAATGAGATTCTTTAACACGAGACTAACAAGTGTTTAAAATCTGTTGTATATATTTCTAAAAGCTCAACTCCATTTTTTATAATCGTTTTGATGTTAATGCGCAAATTATTTTAAACCTCAACATTCCGGTAATGATTCTAATTTTAAGTTATAACATATGTGATATTTTGAAATTATAAGTCTTTTATTGTGAAAATTGTGTATTATAACTCAAACATTTTTTTATATATTTGATTACATGGTTTTTAAAAACTTATATCAAACAATTATTCTTCATTACATTATTTTTATTTTGTATTTATTCATCTTGTATACTAACTACTAGAAACCTATTATCTTCTGTAAATTATAATTCAAACAAATCAAAGATTTGTATTTGTTTTTACTATGTAATTAATTATTACGAGGGTGCCAGCGTAGTATTAGTTATCTTTCTCTAACCCACCCGCAACATAGCAAATTTACGTTCATAACAATGACTATAATTATATTAATTTCTCAAATTATCGTAAAATTACCTTTTATAAAATTTAAAGTTAAAAACATTATCTAGGGAATCTCATAAACGTTTTATTATATTTTAATTTTCAAGAAAGTTTTGAGTTATTTAAGATGTATGGATAATTTACAATTTTAAAATACTCATAACTCGCTACTTTAAAGTTCAAAATTTATTGAACTGTCTAATTAGATGGAATTCTTATTATTCTCTATCGTATAAACTTTATGTTAAACTGTTTTTCATTCTCATATATGTGATTACTGATTTATCTCATCCACAAACAAACTGTTACAATAGTTTCATAGTGAAAATATATCTACCTATATTTAATAATTTACCATAATTATTCAGTGTTATAGATAATTGAAACATTTATATACTATATAAACAGAAAAAATATCAAGTTAGCTTTTAAATTGTTATTGCATAACTGTGACTAGAAGCTATTCAAAAATGTACAATTAGTTTACAATTTTCAAAATAGTTAATGGTTAGTAAATACATTTCTAGTGTTGTTTGTATTAAACACTCTAAATAGAATTATTCTTGGTGTAACATACTGACATGTGAATAACTACTTCTAAATGAACTATGCGTAGTTGCCAGACGTAAAAAAATGATAAATAGTCATTTGATGATATAATAGACAATAACTAATAGGTAGATTAAAGGAACTGTTTGAAATTTTACATAAATATACAGTAGATGGGCAAGCTTCTATTAAGCAACTACCTAACTTAGGTACTAGGGTGGTAAGGTACAAAATATCCTCGCAGAAATAATGATAATGAAAAAGACTATAAAATCAAAAATATTTACTCATTTGAAAAGATATATTGAAGTAATCTACCTTTTAAAACTAAGCGTTTATTTTCCACCAGTAAATTCTGTCTCAATTGATATTTATTTTATTTTTTCGCAGTGGTGGGAAAATTTGTGTGATTTCAATTGTTTTATTACTTAAACAACTGAAAATTCAATAACTCCAAATAAATGATAAATTGGACATTATCTACTGCATGTTGTATGAAAAAAGAGAGATAAAAAGTTTTTTATTTAATGTTATGTGACTGATTCATAGAGTAATACTACTCTATAGACTGATTCATGTATCACTTATTATTATTTATTACTCTATCCAGTAGCATAGTTAAAAATTTAATTTGAAGAAGCGTACTCATTTTATTATTATTAATGTTTGGACTGTTAAACACATTTTTGAGTTAGTGATACCAATTTATTTTTAAATTTAAATTAATGATCAAAATGGATGTAGACATGTAGTAAAAATAAAACAAAATAGCTTAGTACCAGAAATTACTAATTAAAACTGAAGAGTATAATATATAATAATTAAATTAAATTTGAAAATCCAATCGCTTATTTCTAGTGGTTAATGAATTAATTAATATTTTTATTACTTATACTAGTATGTCTATAAATATCAAGTAATGACAAATAATTTAATAGATTTTGTTAATAATGTGAAAGCATGTGCTCCGCCATTCTGACAACTGGCCTTATGCCCATGTCTCTACGATATATATTGCATAGGTAATACAATAAATAATAATAATATTATAATAGGTACCTAAAAAATTAAACAATTAAAATATTTTTTTTCACAAAAGATATTGAAAAAACCTACTTTAAATAGGACCAAACCTAGATGGCAGACATCAAGTATCTAAGAGAGAAAAACACATAGCCATTATTCTTATTTTACAAAAGTATTGGAGCTACAGTCAAATCTTTATTTAATAAAACTCTCTGTATGACAAAATATTTAATTTGAACCATACAATTTTAATTGGATAACTTCTATCAAACAAAAAAATTTGTATTTAACGAATTAATTTTTTGTTACTTTTCTTAAACAAATATAATAACTATTATTGTGGTAATTTTGTAAATGTATAAATTAAACACAATGTATCAACTATTATGACCAACTAATTATTTATTATAATTGGTATAAAAAAAATATGTATATTGTCTTAGTAATAGTTTATAGATATATAAAATAAATGTATTATTATATTATATCTATATATTTTTATACATAATGCAATTTGTAAGTATGTTGTTTGTGTTATGTGTATCTAATAACTATTAATTTTTTTCTTTGTTCATATTTGCATAAATTTCATACAGTAAAAATTAATTTTATAAGTAATGAAAGTTATTATTTCTTTTAAACAAATTTTTTTAAAAATAATTGTCAAGTTTGTTAAATAGAGGTTCTACTGTATATAATTTAACTTTATACATATATTTGATATGATAAATATGAAAATTTCTCTGTTATACTTGTTTCTCTAAAACTTTTTAGAACTCCATTTTAGAAACCAGATTTATTATAATTGCTTTTTTAAAGTATAATTAATTATAAGAAGCACAAGAAATTGAGATGTAGGTTTAAAAATGTTTGACCTGAGGATTATTTTCTTAAATATTTACTTTCTAGTGAAATCTATTAAATTTTTTGAAAACTAGGCCGGTAATTATAACAAATAAATATAAAAATATAAATTTTAAATAATATTAGACATAGTAATACAGATATTTATAAATAATTAAAACAACGTTCAAAAATAAAAATAAATTTATATAATTGAGTCTGTTAATATGTTATGAATCCAGATTCATATATCTGAATCCAAAGCATTCATAGCAGTCGTTTTAATCTGACCTTGTAATTTTTTTCTTTTACTTTATATATTGGTAAATCTTTTATTAATGGTGAGAATTATTTTCCAAATGAAACATCGGTATTATGTGATTCATTGATTAGTTCTGTTAGTAATGAATGCTTTGTCATTTTACACTCATTTAGACTTTGGAAGTCATGATGATTTTCTAGAGACAAAAAAGTGTTGATATTTTATTATACACACTTTTAAACTTATATTTATAAAATGCAATAATTCCGTTTACATACTGTGTGGTATTGATATATATTTATAAAAAACACTATCTCTAATTCTTAAATATTAATAATATATGTATTTGGTAATATAAAAAAGGAACGAATGCAGTTTAGCTTCAGTGATATTTTTGGAATTTTTTTTTCAAAATGTGTGTTTTTGCACGCTTAATTTGATGGTACTTCAAAAAAAGCCGGTCGAACTTACTTTGGAAGTTATGGTAAAAAACTTCAAAATGTTCAATTTTTTCAAAAATCGTGGTTTTGAATTTAAAATACAAAAAATTAAAATTTTTAGATTTATTTTAGAAATGTTTGGATTTATGTGCTCAACTTTTTTGTGGAATCAGAATGGCAGCCTATAATACTTACTAATTTTTATGTTATTGTGAATAAACCACATAAAACTAAATTATAAAGTTATTTCAAACATTTGCATATTTAAGAAACTCAAAATTGATTTTTTTTTTACTTTTTGTTTTTCATTCGATGAGTAATAACAAAAATTAGTTTTTGGTTAAATCAGAACCAACTTATATTTTAAAATATTTTAAAAGTTATAACTACCAATTTTTCATGGTCAAAATACGACCAGTTCGTGGCGGTATGTTGAGCAATCCCTAACTCCTCGGAAAGGAACGATAGAGATACACTTTTTGCTCATAAATACGTAAAACTAACAATTTTGTACTATGATAAGTGGGACTTGTGGAAAAAATATCTTTCCTTATGGATTGATAAATATCACAATTTACCTTTGGAAAAATACAATTCATTAAATAAAATTGATTTTTGTAGGAGGCCAAAAGTAATTTAAAAAAAAAAATACCCCCGAGGGGGAAAGCATGGGTAAATTAATAGTTCTGATTTCACCAAAAACTAATTTATGTTATTACTTTATTATTCATCGAATGAAAAACAAAAAGTCAAAATTTAATTTTGAGTTTCTCAACTATGTAAATGTTTAAAATAACTTTATAATTCAGTTTTATGTGGTTTATTAACAATAATTTAAAAACTTATTGAATACGATTGTTGTATTATTGTACCAAACATGTGGCCTGCGTGCTTACTGCTTGTACGGCCGGCGAACGCTTTCAGTATGGCTCGCTATAAACATATTTTATTTCTTTAACATTGTTGAAATTTTATATAAAAATTAATAACGATTGTACAAAATGTCAATATATACATCTACCTAGTATTGAATACGGTTATAAAATTCTAAAAAGTTATTATTTTATCACGATCAGAACATGTATCCAATATCTCTGAAGTAGAAATTCATTCAATTATCTAGCAACTTCTATTAGACTTATTACCTGCATAATATCATGTATCCGTTAACATTAATACGTTTATAAGTCTATTGGCCTTTTATATAATTATACATGGACGGTTTTTCAGTTCAATAAGGAGATTCGATTGATTTTGTACGGAAAAAAGTTACTTTAAAGGATAGAGAGAATGTAACCTTATCTATCGATATTTGATTTTCATATTTCATGGTTGAATGGATCTTGTACGTCCGACAAGTGGACAGTTATAAATTAATAATTATGGAAAAATGAGTTGCCTATACAACTCCTAAATGTCGTACTAACAAAATTATACCAAAGCAACACCACATAGATAGCGTTGTATATTATAATTTAATAATATAGTCAACTCGCAATATTATAACAAATTTCATGGGACCAAAAAAAAAGTTCGATAAATCGAAAGTTGAAAGTTGACTATAGGTACCAAGAACCCAAATCAACAAAATTCACTATAACAAATTTTGAAGGTAAATTCAAAATATAAATCAATACACTACAAATTAATATTTATTGTCATTTAATAACACATATTATTAACATCACATACAAATAAATATGCACATATTATTAAGATCCGGTATCATAACATATATAAAATAATTAAAATACTTATACATGAGTCATTAATCATTATGTGACTGAATCTTATTTTAATAGCGATAATTTTTCGCGAGTATATTATTATTGCATAATAAGATAATCATCAGAAAAACTAGTAAAGTTAGCTATATAATTTTATATTTTTTTCGTAGTTATTAAACATTAGCATTAATATAAATTAAAAATATGGGTAAGTGGTACTGCATTACTTTACATTAGGTGTCGAGTCGAACTCGTTATTGAGGAAATTACTATGATGGATTTTATTAAATTAGAATTGATGATAACCTATTTTATATGAAGAAAAATAATTCTAAGTGAAGACTGTCTAAATTTTATAATTTTTGTGATTGCAAAATAATAATTTTGATAATAATATTAGATTTGCGTAAAATTTCCAGTTTTATTAAAAAGTTTTGTTTGTTTTCTTAGATTATATAACTGTAAACTGTATTGGAAATAATTAATTTTATCAAACTAAATCCAGATTTTTTTATCTAAAACCTCCCCCAAAGTGAAAACTGAAGTATTTTATGGACTACTTAGTACTTATGTATAAATAGATACAAGAAAAAACATCATTTTTAAATCAATACATTCATCGCACCACTTTGAATCTAAAGTTCCTAATATCAAATTCCAAAATGCTATAAAAATTCAAATAAAAAATTTCGCATATTAGGGACCAAAATACATTTTTCATTATATCACGAAATTTTCAAGAAAACAATAGTTTAATTTATTATGACAAAATGTCCGTTATATAACGTCTTTACGAGTGAAACGAGTTGATTGTAACATTAATATAATTTTTAATATTAATTTTTATAAAAAATATATATTACTATTAGTTTGCTAAACTAAAAATGTTGAAAACTAGAGTTTATATAATTTTCAATACACAATGTTAGTTAAACTAGTTTAATAAGTTTATTTTAATTTCAGTAATTTCCAAGGGGTTTAAGCGTTTAACCGTTTAACCAATTTTTATTATTTAACGATATATAGTAAGTATTTCTTAAATTGTATATCTTTCAAGCAAATTATATATTATACCGTATACTGTACGCAATATATGTATGTATCTATTATTATCCATATCTGAATTAATTTTTTGTACTTTACCCAAGTACGATGTATTTATAAGTATACCTGTGTAGGTACCTAATAGGTATACTTAACTATAATGTTTTAACTTTTACAATAAATTATATACAAAAATAACACTTAAATTTGTTTAATGAAATAAATTACAAAATATTACATAAAATACGTCTTACATTATTTTAACATAGGTATGCCTATTTATATTAATTATTTTGATTACGATGATTTATTATTAGGCGATAAGGCAATACATATTATAAAAATAAATTATCAATTATGGTTTTGGTTCTTATAGAAAACAGATGTACTTAGTTACTTAGGTCGGAACTATACACAGCGTTATCGGTCACCAGCAAAATTCCTCCTAATTTATTTAAAACATAATGTAAAATTAGAAGTTTGCATTTATATTATTTCGAAATTCGTCCGCTAAACCGCAAGATCACCAGCGTTTTCCGCCGTGGATTTCAGCCAATAAATATTGAGTTATCAACAAATAACTAATAATACTTACCAGTATTATTATATTATTTTTTACCAGTGTTACATAATATCAGCTGGTTATAAAGTTATTATGCTTTCCTTACACTTATATTTAATATAGTAGGTACGTTTATTTTATTTTAATTTTCAAATGTGTAATTATTGAATGATAGTATCATAACTGATACTAAATAATTTTAGTATTCATTTATCGGTTAATTTATTAGCCACTTGACATTTTACTATATAAGTTAGATAAAGCTAAGTTAAGCTAAGCTAGTTTTATTGACTAACAAAAAAGATAATATATTGTTTTACTTCTTTATTTCGTGGCAGATAAATTAATTTATTGCAAGACTTGTGAAATTAATTCGCTTTATTTTTAAAATTAAATGTATAATATATCTAAGCGAAAACAAATACTGTGCACAGTTGTAGATAAGATTGAGTGGCGTCATTTTTTTAGTGAGTATACGCTTAAATGTGCTTTATATGTAAACGTAGAGAGCTTAGCCCCCCACGCCCCCAACCACAACCTCCTGTATGCTTACTGCATAGGAGTGTGCAAACTTAAAAAAAAAAGGTAGTGCCCATATTTATCATCCGATGTCTTATCAACTATTTTATAACCCTCTTTTCTTACATAGTTTAATACAATTTTAAGCATATTATTTTAAATACTTTATATTAAACAGGTACTAGTAAATTACAATTATTAATTATATAACAAATATAATAATTATGAATTACATAGCGATAGCTATAAATCTTAAATGTATTTTATGTACTTAGAGAGACATTCATCATCGACATCATCTATTAGCAATATTATTGAATTTATATATTACTGCATTTAAATCTATCTTCAATACTATTTCTCGTTCTGTGAAAAGCAATAATAATGACTCCAAATGATCATGACCCATTGTACTGCATAATTTGTTTTTTTTTAATTTGTTTTTTACTATGGTTAATTTTGAAAAAATGCGTTCATACGTACAGTTAGTTGTTACAGGTATGAAAATAATAAATTCAGTGCCGCAAAAACCGGGTGTATAGAGCGTGCCGCGTACACGATTCTTAAGTCTTACGTATATTTGGGGGGGACCCCCGTTGCCCAGCCTGGAGCAAACACTACAAACGTATAACTAGATTGCTCACAAAAACTTTTTAGTATCATTGTTTTTTTTTTTTGTGTGTGTCAAAGGACGGTATTAGTGATCTTAAAAAAATAACTATGAAAAATCTATTATTATTTTTTCTGAATGAAAATCTATCAACTATTTTTTCTGATATATTTACAGATACAATAATATTCATTACTATGCCAGTCACTTCTGCTTCAGCTGAAAGGTCGTTTTCAAAACTAAAATTAATAAAAAATTATCTACGTAATACTATGTCACAGGATAGATTATCAAGCTTGGTTATATTAAATATTGAAAGGCTCCAAACTGCTGAAATATATATAGATAATATAATAAATATTTTTGCAAACGCGAAAGCCAGAAAAATGAATTTTTTACATTAAGAGGACGTTATACCCGCATACTGTGTTGTCTCTGTCTTATTAATGTAGATCATAGCAAATTTGCGTTCAGTAGAACACATTTTGTGATGTTAGCTTTAATATTAGAGTAAATATTTACCTATTATCAAATTTAAAGGTAAGAATATTCTCTAGAAAATGTCGTTTGATTTTATTGATATTATCATTTTAAAGCGAGTTATAGATGTATATATATATCATACATATACATATGTAATATGTAAAATATTACAACTTTAAAATATTCATAATTCACTTTAAAATGATAATATCAATAAAAGCATATGCTATTTTCTAGATAATATTCTTACCTTTAAATTTGATAATAAGTTAGTTACTCTAATATTAAAGCAACATCACAAAATGTGTTCTACTGGACGCAAATTCGCTATGATCTACATTAGTAAGACAGAGACAACACATGCGGGTATAACGACCTCTTAAAACTTATATTTTTTATAATATTGTAATTTTTTATTTTATTTAGTTAAAAGGTATGTACCTAATGTTTAATTTTGTTAAAAAAAAATTGTGTGTTTTTAATAATTATAATACTTATATCTTATAATAAAAAAAAAGACATTTGAAATTCAATTAAGGTTATAATATATTAGAGATAAACAATGAGTCCATTGAGTATTACTCAATATATACTTTATATTATTATATTGGTATACAATATAAACTAAATACTTAGGTAGGTACTTCTTAAATATGTAGAGTTGTATAAAATATAAATGTATAGTATACAACAGTTATAGGTAATACCAATATAATTTTATATATTATACAATGTATAAATGTATATACATATACAAACAAATTTATGTATAACGTATTTTAAAACCTAAAAATGTTGATACTTATAGATTGAAAGAATTGCAACAAAAATTAATCTAGGGAAAGGGCCCAATTTAATCATCGCACACGAGCCCCTTATTCTGTAGTTGCGGCACTAGGTATGATTGTAGACATTTTTAAAATTTTAAAAACACAAATGTATATTGTGGAATTTTTAGTTTTTTTCAACCAATGAATTCATTCATAAACAAATTCACTAGTAGCATAATATTTTGATAATTTTTTAACAATTTAAGTTTAGTAAATAAATCTTCCTCTGAAACCTTGGACTTAGTAATTTTTGTAGTATTTGAGTTATATTTATATTTAACATTTATCATACATGCAATAGCATTAACCAAGACAAATTTATGCTGCTTAAATCTTAAATTAATCATAATGAATTATTTATTTTTTTTTAAATTCGCTTTAAAAAAAAATTGAATGAATTGAATTATTTAGATAAATTGAGGCATGGGACGCTTTGGCCCATGAAAAATCACGGTGGGTCTAGGTACGCTCGGCACACCCTGTGCGCACGCCTTTGGCTTACTGCTACTATTTTTATTAATTGCATACACTATATTATATACTACCCTGCAATTGATACTCAACAGTCTACAATCATATTCCTAGAAATATATTATTAAATATATATTTTAATTTTTTATGATTACCTATGTTATGAGTTTATGACACATAGATAGTAAATAATTAAGTAATATGAAGTTTTAATCAAAAAATTAAATAGGATTTTTAAGTTTAAATTATTCCAACATATTATATTATTAATTAATAAAAAGTTATGTAAGTGGTTGTATAACGCCGAAAATGTTTTCCATACATTTTCTATTGCTACTCACCGGACATCAATTAAAATATCTGATTCTTTACATGATTTTCTTAGTTAATTTTGATTTTTAGGTGATATACTCAGATAATACAATACGTATAAACTATCGATACATTTTTTAAATGGTTAGTCGTGGTAACGTCTTTTATACAATAATTTACAGCCAGTTCTAATCTGTGGTTTTTACAGTGTCATGCAAATATTAATGAATATTTTTCTTTTAAAAGTTTTTCAAATTGATTTGTAGAATAAATGCATTCCCATATGGATATGCGTATACCCGCGTATCAATGTATCATGTGTTATTCTATAATCGATAAGTATACGCACTTAAAGAAAAACAGAGAAGTGGGTATATGCTATATATCGGCATTTCAAGAAAAAAAAAATTGGAATAATCAAAAATTTCAATGACCTACAAATAGTTTAAAAAAATTCTAAATATTTTGAGAATTTAATCGTAAATAGATAACGCTAATATAAACATTTGGTAAAAATTTCAAGTATTTACAATGATTCGTTTTTGAGTTACAGCAAAATCAAAAAAATCGATTTTGTCGAAAACTAGTTATGCGTAATTTTCCCGTTTTCCCGTTACTTTTTTAGGGTTTTTCCTGACGCGTTTGAAAACTACTGGACAATTTTTACTTTTAACCCCCCAGATTACCAACTAAATTCATTTTCCTTTTCAAAGAGAGGTGATGTTAAAAATCAAAGCACTATTACTACTCCAAAACGTGATGACACACAAAAAAAAAATATAAAACACATATCATTATATCAATAAATTCATCACTCCATTCAGAATCTAAAAATAAAAAAATATTTTACACAAACCTCTTGGATCGGTAGTTTCATTTACAATCAAGTAAACATAATAAATTATCTCCTATATCGTTAATTATTTTCTGTACTTATTATATTTTTATAAATATTTGGAATATAATTTTTCCTTGGAGTGTTTTCATTTGGAATTTTTTGTTTTGTGTGCTTTTCTTGTTAAAACTGTTTTAACACTGGATTACATAGTTTATGCATAGGAATATTTGCAGAAACAGATGCATAACACAAGTCTTCAAAAAAAAATGCTTGATTTTTGTGATGTACTCGTAATAAGAAGTTGTTTTTTATTATTATTTTTTTCTAACGAATTTTTATGCAAAACTGAAATTATGTATTAAAATCTAGAATTCTAATTTTTTTACATTTATATAATAGAACATAAGTATAAAATGCAAAATGATAATCTAAAAAATATTTTTTTTCTGATAAAACGATTTTGTCACACACAAGACAATAAATAATTTTACCACCTGTAGAAAAAAATTTTCAGATTTGTTATACAGAGCAATCCAGGACGATATTTTATTACTTATACTTTTTACTTTAGGCATGATAGTTATAGTTACATTTTACATGGAAATATAAGAATAAGCTAGTACAATTACACGAAAGCATCTGATACTAACAAATCAATAATAATTATTGTTTTTTTCAATATACAGATTTTAAAAACCATAATCGTAACGGCTAATAAATTATTGTTATCGATACCATTAATGACCCGTAGAAGTCCATATCGCCACCTATATCTATACTTATATTACACCTTTATACTTCTTAGATCGTATAATATTTTAATCTAACCAATAATGAAAATCCACAATAATGTAATTATTTTTATATTATAAAATTAGTTAAGAAATATTGATTTGTACGTTTAATTACGTAAAATATACAAAATTGCAAAAAATTGTAATAAATTGCAACATAAAATTACAAAGAAAGACTGTAATTAATACAAATCGTGTACATATATTTTGATCAGATTCGAATTATTTGATGATACAAATAAATTGCAATATCAATTAAATCCAATCTTAAGTAATCACTAATCGCCCCTATTCCGGTCGGCCGTAAGAATGTGAAGAAAGGACTATACTTTAGTAATATAGAATAGTACTGAACGCTGTCAATAATATTCGAATCGAACATGTAATATTTAGATTAATTTTAACTTTTTAAGACAATTAAGTGATGCATTTTTCACAACTTTAAAAATCCAACAAACAGTCTTAATAATAATAATAATTATAATTTAATTATTACTTATGAAATACGTAATTAATAATAGGATTATATTAATATATTTTTTTTTTTTTTATTTGTAGTGGGTGAAGGAACGGTAGGTTGAAACACGTTTTTTTGTATGTGTGGCAAGGATTTGTCACTAAAATCCCGGGTGGTGACCCATCCGGGAGCTAGTAACATTGGCCGATACGTACTCAGAGCGTTTCCGCAGTTGAGTGTACGATCGCACCACACCAAGCCACGTATTTTAATATTATGATAGTATGTATAAACAGAATAGTTTTCATCGGTGTTTACCGTTTACTAGTTGTGGTCAAAATAAAAACTTACATACTTGTTGCGGTCGACCAACTAAAAGGTTACCTACTATTGCGGTCAGTGTTTTTAATAACTCAATAGTGGGATTAAACTATAAAAGCACAAAAATAAATAAACGTTTTTTAAATAATATATAGTATTTTTATATTTCAAAAACAACAGTGATCGACTTCAGTTGAAGTTTAGTACTCGTATTATGATAATTATTAATTATCATATCGTCTTTTATCGTAACAAACTATGGTGACGGATGATATAATCATTAATTTTTTTAAATTACTATACTATACAGTATATATTGCATAGTATAAACTTACATCAAATGATATTTAATAGCGCTAAAGTCAACTCCAATATAAAAGCGTGGAACTTGTACGTATACCAAAACGTCTAAAACAGTTTCCAGATTGGACTACTTAAAAACCGTCGGCTTCAAATTTCAAATTGAATTTTTAGGTATTCATTATAATATCATAGTAATTTCTACTAATAAATAATTTTTTAACCCATTTTATTATCACTGTAAAAGCTCAGTCTTAGCTGTGATCGAAACTTAGATATTACCTATAATTGCAATGACCGCAACTGTTGTAATATTATGTGCTTATCTCGAAAACCATCCATGACCGCAACCTTAGATCGTATACAATGGATGGAGCCATGCCCTATCTCGCCTGTGTAAACAATTTGATGCACATATTAGCGACGAGTCTCTCCTTGATATTCATTGTTTGCGCGTGTGGCGAGTATATTCGTCGCATATTTATTCGGAACTGGTGCAGCGTTAGGTTAGGCAAAAACATTAGAATGAATATGCGACAAGTATACTCGCGCACGCGCACATGATGAATGTTAATGGGAAACTACTTGTTGCTTATATGTGCTCCAAACGTCGGGACTATGACTCCATCCACGGTATATGATCTAAGACCGCAACTATAGCGTGTACCAAATAAGAGCGCAACGGGCTAGGTGCACGAAAACCTGTATTCACGGTGGCAGTCTTCGGCGGCGGCACATCGTCGACGGCGGCGAACACGGCAGGCTAACAGCGACCAATGACAGAGCGAATAGATCGGTACACCGTTTTCATTATATCGTATTGTTCTCTTTGATCATAGTAGTTAATCTGCGTCAATGACGACGAAACACACGTCGCAGTCGGATGGGACCCTGGTAGTTTTGGCGGATAAAATATGGTCACAGTGGTCACCTACCTGGTTTATTTTGCCCCGTGTACGATAGCGATAATAATAATGATAACTTCGGACTACGACAATCACTTGTGAATATTATGTATACACTATGCATGTATGATTGTTTTTATGAATTGATTTGTTGAAACTTGAATGTTATAACGGCATGTTAACATATTATCAATGTACATATAATAACTAATAACTTAAATGTTTAAAACGTTAAAGTACTCGAATAACTTAATTTTAGAAAAATTATTGATATTATGAATATATTTACAAATTGTGAATTTATCTTACGGACAGAAATCTTATTATTTTGCATTGTAGTCTTATTTAAATTATAATTTTCTATACCTGATATAATTTTCAAAAATTCAAAATATTAAATATTTTAACTTATCTAAAACTATTTATAGGAATTTAAATTTTTTATACTTTTCGTGTTCAAGTATTGACTGATGTCTATTGATAATTTTTTTTTAGACTTCTCGAAACTTATCCAAATTTAATACAAGATCTCATTGTTATAGTTACAATTTTAAAATATTAAAACAATATAGACGCACAATGATATTTGAAATGTTTATTTTTCCAAAATTAATTCAGCCTACCTATACTGTATTACCAATAGTTAAATAAATTGCATTACCTAATAATACTTAATAATATCAAATAACCTATTATGAAATGTACTAATGATAGGCCGTCTCCGCTCAGAATCGATTTTCGTGTACAATGATATATTTTTGAATTCAAATTTAACACTTACTGTCATCACAGTTACCGTGACACATTTACACGGTCACAGTTACACATGACAACGTATAGTCGACGTTACTAATGTAGTATGTACTATGTATTAATGTTACTAATGTAGGTACCGTTGGTAAGACTACGAATTATGATAGGGGAGAGCTGAAATAAAAGTTAGGAAGCCAAGCCCCTCCTCCTTGGTCATGAGCACTTGGTGAAGACGTATTTCTGGTGGCTTTGCGGAAATACGGCGTGGGTTTATGAGATCCTGGTAGTTTCGGGTTTAAAATGTAAAAGAAATTCTAAAAAGTTGGCAAAAAATACTGTCAAAAAAATCAATTTTGTCGTGCATACAATCTTGTGAGTTCATTTGCTTAGGCATAAGAGAAAATGGAATTGTTTCCTACCTCTACTGATCAAATAAAAACACAAAATAAACTCAAAATGCGTTTGTATTTCAAATTCAAATACACATTTTTTGAATGGCTAGGGAAATATGTACGTGTATTTTCGTGTTTGGTACCAAAATAATTGTAACTTTAACTCGTTCGACTGTCCACTGAAATGGAGGTAAATAATGTGAAACGGAGGTAATTTTAGTTATTCCGGAAAATATGGCGATGTAGGAGTCTTTGTTATTCCGTCCGAAACGACCAGGGTCCCATGTAGCGGTGAGTATTTACGGTACGTCGGTAGTCTAAACTTATTGCATACTATAGAAAATGTCTATAGGTACAACAATATACGCGCGTATAATGTCACTATTACTATCAATTATCATAAAAATATATTTTAATGTTACCCAATAGGCAATATTATATATTACAGTAATTATTGTTGTAGTAACTTATTTTTCAAATTATCATACGGTAGGTAGTATTGCACAAATAATTTGTAAAAATCATTATGTACAGTTAATAATAACATAAGATTATTTCCCAGACGTGTGTATGTATGCATATTACATGCAATGGTACATTGTTGCTAATGAGTAATGTTAGTATTGTTCGTTTAAAAATTTTGTGTTAACGGTTAACACTATAGTGTAGAAGTGTTGGGTGCAGTGGTTATTTCAGTTTTTAAGATGGAAGGGCAATTTTGACTGGCCCATAATATAACTGAAAAAAATACCACTCGCTAACATTGACATTACATTTCAATTACAATAAAATTTTTATCTCAAAACAAATAACCTTCTTACATCATTTCATAGTTATTATCATTATTCATTAACATAAATGACCCATTTTTTTAGAGAGACAGCAATGACTATAAATAATAAGTATATATGTATAGAGATACCTAAATATATCATATACACCTGTTAGCTACTATATGCAGATTTAGTTTGAGTGGAATTCTACCCTGCAGCTTATGTTTTGCGCCAAATATGTATGAAGAGTATAAAATGTATTTTGAAAAAATAAAACAAAACATACAATAACTTATTAAATATTTATTAGCAATTACTAATTTATATGTTATTACAAAAGTTGCTTTGATAGTAAGCAATAATAGGATGTGGGTATATTGGGTATATACTATTTATAAAAAAATAATACTCAAAGATAATAGAAGAACACTATTATTCTATTATCTAGTATACTAATATAAATAAATTAGAAAAAGTAGGCTACAGAATACAGATATTCCAATCCCATATATATAATTATTTACGTATTAGCACGAGCCACGATTTATGGTCAAATTTTATTTAGCAATGACATAAATTATGTCGTGGGTATTTTACGGCCGTCAGTTGTCGTTTACGCATCACTATTGTTAATTCTGAGCTCTTTTGTAAGACAGTCAGTATCGTAATTTACCCACAGTGACGCCCACGGCGAATTTTATTTTAGCACTTATTTTGTTATATTTTATAGATATAATTTTTATATAAATTTAATAATATCACATTCTTACGTGTTAATCAAAATACTGCTATATTTGAATCTTTATAGTTAATGAGTTAATAATAGATTGTTCATATTATGTAAACCTTAATTTATAAAAAAATAATAAAAATAAAAATAAATCAAAAAAACACGTTTCTTACAGTATCTTCAGTAAACCATTGTCATTAATATTAAAATTGTATCTTTCTAGCCTTTGCTGCTGCAGCGAAATCGTCTATAACATCATCATAGCTGACTAAATTGCTCGTATTAAATTAAATTGATAATATTTCCAAAATTGTAAGACATTCCTGTCCTAACGTTGAGCGTAGATAGTTTTTAATAATTTTTAATTTACTAAAACTTCGTTCACAAGAAGCTACGGTCACTGGAAGAGTAAGAAAAATTCTTAGGGCTATTTTTATGTTTGGGTGTATATCTTTTAATGAATTATAATTTATTACGTTGATCAGATCCAATAAAGATGCTGTTTTAAATAGGAAAATACTAACAACGCTTGGTGTTTGAAACATATTAGTTTTAAAACTAACTGTTCCATCTAAATCTTTTGAATATTTTATTGCTAACTGCTAAATCAGATGCATATTTATTATTTTACAATTATTATTATTTGGATTAAAATTGAGACTTAACTAAAATTAAAAATAAATAAAATAAGTTTGATAAAAATATCTCTTATTTACATATGCCCATATGTGTGTATAATTTATTTGTAATATGTAATAAATTTAATTAAAAAAATTTTAAAATTTTACTTGATAGTTGACACACTGTAGTCTGTAGCTCAGTAGTACAGGCTCTTATATCGAGAAATACTAATACTGAAGAATTAGGATTATACTAAGTACTATACAAAATACGGAAACCGACCAGCAACTATAACGTATAGGTATAGTGTATAGGTACTAATATAATAATATATAAAGATAAACTTTAAATTATATTCTATATAGACATTGTTATATTAAATAAAGTTGGATAATATCTGCTGTCATTATTATTAGTTAAATAGTCGTGGTCATTTTTGGTAATCATTATTATAGCCGTTCTTCGTTCGTGCCAATATGTATATATACATTTCATATACGCAAAAATAAAATATATAATGGTATATAATATAAATATAAAAGTAGTAAACACTTATAAATAAACATCAAGGCGCAATCTAATACAGTAGAAACCGTTTATAATGACACCGGTTGTAGTAACATATTTTATATGACCTTAGATTAAAGGTCCCGGTAAAACTTCTATAGGTAGCTACTATATGTACTAATTTGTATCGATTATTATGACATCTATATAATGACTTAACTTTATCAAAGGTACTATTACAGCAGAAATGTTATAACAAATTATATTGCGCTAAATAACGTATGTCCAAAGATAAATTTTGAAGAACTAGAAAAAAAAATAGAACGTGATTTTTATACAAACTAAGTTCAATCTAAAATAACAAATTTTTTTAAATAATAATTGAATTAATTTATCGAACTATGTACATAATTAAATGTTTTTATCTAAATTTTTTTTTCTATATTATACATTGCATAAATAATAATAATATGTGTTGAAGTTACAATTTTTTTTTCGTCATTTTGATTATATAATGACAACCGGTTATTATATTATGACCTATTTTCTTTGGTCCCTTGAACATCATTATAAACGGTTTCTACTGTATGTAATTTTTGTGCATTACACAATTACGCTTGATTTTAATAAAGTTTTAAATAAATTATGAGAAAAAAAATGTTATAAAAAAAAATTAATTTTAATTTAATTCAAGTATGCCCTTTACTTTACTGCGCACTTGGCAAACGCCCATTTCGCCAACCTCTAGTTACGGCACTGAAGACAGTTGCGCATCGTTCGATTTCTGGGTTATACGTCGTTTGTGCATCGGCTGTTTAAAAGGTCATACCTACGCATCATTTACGTATAAATATTATTTAACAATAGAACAAAAAAAGGTATTATACTCAAAAGTGCTAGTTGTTTTCTAACTTTAATTTCGGAATTTACTCTTGTAATATTCAATTTTAAGATATTGTATAGGTATTTCTGTTTTAAAATATAAATGTACCGTAGATCATAGTAATATTGTGTAGTTAATAACTTAGCAATAACACAACGAGATTATTAGATTAATACCTTAAGTGTACGGGAACCAATCGAGATGTACGTTTGTAACTACTTATACTGTAATGTGTCATATGTTTTAGTGTTAATTATTATGACTTAAATTTAATTGAATTTATTGAATTTATTTTTAATTGTTTGTATATTTGTATATGTTTATTAATTATTACACATGATTTATGATCATAGTTGAGTTTTCAACAAAAAATTATTTATTATACTCTTTTATTGTTCAGAGTTGAGAGTTGAGAATATTGATGTGCATTTGATGTACCATAATTTGATGCAGGTAAACGGACAATGTGCAAACGATAATCGGCCACTGATGCGTAAATGATGTATGATATTTTGGACCAAAATGTTTGGCATAGGTAAACAGACGACGCGCAAATGATATTTACAGCCCTTGCGGCCTATAACTAACCCGACACGTATCCTATACACGACTTGATAGAAGTCCGATAATGACGAGGGTAGGATTAAGAGATGCACTAGATAGATAATGTTCTTAATTTTAAATGTTATAAGAGGTCATTTCACTTTAATTTGATAAATTAATAATATGATTATAGTTATTATTGCGAACGTAAAATTTGCTATGTTGCGCATAGGTTAAAGAGAGATACCTAACAAAGTAACAAATACTACGCTGACATCCACATATATGTTATTCAGTTAGTGCTTTCATTATTACTATCAAATTGAAAATATATTAATATTAAACCTATTTCTTTCTCCTTAGTGCAGCTAATAATTAGTAAGCCTTTAGTTGGGTTAGGCTGATTAGGGTAAACCTAAGTAAATTTGTTATTTAACTAAAACCTCATGTGTGTGTGTGTGTGTGTGTGTGTGTGTGTGTGTGTGTGTGTGTGTGTTTGTGTGTAGTATACATGAGAAGGTAGTGCGTGGTTTATATAGAATATAAATACATATAATAAATTTTATACACTAATGATATACTATATCATCTCTTTATTATATCGTCTATATAATAAATACATAGATATTACGAACACGCTTCATTATTGAATTAGGTACTAAGGTACTACATTTTTAGTTTATCTCTAATGAACAGCTTATATGAAAAGTAAAAATCTAAACACAAGAATCGTTGTCCCAGTGTTTTAAAGTTAAAAATATATAAAACGAAAAATACGGTTCTCAGAGTATCGACTGTTTAAATGAGATGAACAGTATGAACTTTTGCTAAATTTTTTCTGGTTTGCATTTAAGACCTGGTTGATAAAGACACCATATTATTGAGCCATATTCACAAATAGAACATACAACAATATAATATGGATTTTAGAGTAAGTTTATCATTAAAGTCAACTACCTAATATTTAATAACAGCTTTTATAGCAATAGCTGCAATTATAAATTCAGATTATACACAATTCAACAAAGGTTATTGATTATTTACCGTCTATATTACCGTCTAACGACAGAATAAAAAAAACCCTTTTCCACCTTGCATTTATAATTATTTTTTCATAGAAAAAATGAAATAGCCTCTAAGTATAAATTAGAACTTACCGATAACGCTTTGAAAAGAGGTAAAATACTTCACTGAAAAAATAAATAAAAATAGTCAACAAATTGGGTCACTGCCCACTGGCTTGATGAAAAAATATATTGCTAGGAGAATCTAGGTCTTGGCAAACCACAAACCATTCAATTATATTATATATAATATTAATATTTTTCATTAAAGCTGCATAGTGCATACTCTTCTCAGAATCAGGTCGAATACATTTTTTATCTTTTGTGATAGTTAAAGTCATTAACAATGGTGAATTAACTGTAAATCAATTAAAATTAATTATATGGTTATGTAAAATATTAAAACTTAAAAATGTTCGTAACAGTCATAATTCACTTAAAATTATTTAATTTTTAATTATTAAATTAAAGTAATTAAAAATTATATAAATTAAAGCCGAAACCTAACTTAACCTACGAGATGCCGTAAAAAATATTATTACTTTTAGACTTTATAACAGGTAAATTAACTCAATATTAAAGTTAACAGCATAAAATTGATTCCACTGATTACTGAACGAAAATAAATGGTTCTACAGGAGGCTGAAAAAATTGGATATATTGTATGTATTATATTCTGTGATATTACGCTCAGTTGTCATTCCTGGAAAAATTATAACGCAATACTATAATAAAAAGTAGCTATTTCATTTCTTAAAACCAATAAATAAATATTAACGTTTTTAAATTTGTATTTCAAATACCTTTAGTGTTATCCTCAAGGTAACTACCTAGCAATTTAGATTAAAACTTTGACAATATTTCTGAAGACTCCCTAGTCGGCCTAATCCTTCAAAGTTAAACTGTTGTTAATAATCAAAAAAGAAAAGAAGAAATACAAATTGAAAATGGTATGTTTTATTTTCATGTATATACATATACCAAAATGTAAACTATGTATATTTACTTATTAATTTGTGATATATATATTTTTTTAGGCATTTTTTTCGAAACTAGAAAAAATATTAAAAACTAGGAGATTAATGAAATTAAAATGTTTAAACGTCAATATTTTCAGAAAATTGAACGCTATAAAATCTTCAATTTGTTGAAAATAATTAATTATAAAATATATTTTTAATTTTTTTACCAAAACATTAAAATAAATTAAAACATGAAATATTTTCCAAGAACCCATTACACTTCTCAAAACTTTTGGTCACCGAAATTTTGTCCACTATTTGGAGGTATTCACTATTAAGAGGGGATAAATGTTTGAAATGTATAAAGGGTAATTGTGTAAGGGAAAAATACATAATATTTATTAATTTATTAATTTATTTACGTATATTATTATAAATATTAAAATATACCTAGATGTATTTTACTTGATTGGCGATCTCCTATCCTGTTATATAGGTCACGTATCACTGTGGTGTACTGTGGTGTTTATTTAGATTTTGTTTACAAATGGCTTTTAGTGGTCGTGAGTCGATCGAATGAAATACGTACCTATGATAAAATAATTAAAATAACATTTATTATATTGAATTTATCAATCAAATACGTATATCGACTCATTGACAAAATATCAGTCGGATCGGGCCCTGGTAGTTTTGGCGGAGAAATTTACTTGTCTCAGCAGTCACTATAAACGACGCATAATCGGTGAGACCATTATAATAATAATTATTAGTTACTATAATTTTCAATATATAGGTATTATTATTTTAATCAATATTTAATGCTTAATACTATTTACTTTCTTTTTCAATACTATCATTAATTGTTCTAAAATATCGTAATTATATATTATGTTTATATGTAAAATTAAAAAATGAATATATGTAAATAACTAATGTAAATCAAAAATAAAAGATATAATTTAATATTTAAAAAATTACGTATAGATACTTGCAACAAATCATTATTGGGAAAAGGAAACGTGTTTTAACATGTTTAATAACGAATACTTAAATTTATTATACGTGGTACCAGTAAGTAAATACTTATAATAATTAATTGTTATAATATAAGTTAGTATAAAAAAATATAAAAAACCACTAACTATAATAAAAAAAGATCATAAATAGTAATTATCAATATCGACAATACCTAAAAGTATCGAACCCACAAGATTCATTCAATACAAACTTTAAACGATAATATTAACTATTATTCACGAACATCATTAATGAACCAAGTATGTTAACTAAAGTTGCCTTTGATTTCTCACATAATATTCTACCCATCGATAACATTATTAAAAGTAGGCTCACTTTTATGTAAGCGTTTGTATGTACGATTGCTCTGCCGACATTTGAAGGTTGGATTTTGTATTAAAGTAATTTAACAATTTGTAATTTAATAATTATAAATTTATACCATGTAGTTAAATCTAATTCAATTTACAATAATTCTATATTTCTATTTATTATATTAAAATTAATATTATCAATATTAATAATATCTATTATTATTATAATCTTATTCTAAATTATAATTTTCATTAATTTAAAAATACAATTTTATTATAATAAATCAGCACCATTTGAAAGTGGATTTTATCCATTCCATAAATCACAAATTCCATTTTCTTTTAAAAAATATATCTATTTTATTGCAATTATTTTCTTTATTTTCAATACAGAAATTTCAATTATTTTCCCAATAATTATAAATTTTAAAATATATAATACATTATTTTCTAACTAAAAATAAATATTTTAGCCAAAAAGCCAACAAATTATAAACCATCTAGTTCAAAATTTATAATTTAATATTAATACCAAATATAGGAACCTAATGTTTAAAAAAATTAATTGAAGAAAATGTTTTGCATTTTTAAAAAAAATATTGTATTATTATTGAAGAGGTACTTACCGTACTATTGTTATCATTTGATTATTAAATTTACACAAGTATGACACAACATCTCCGTTCAAAATCGATTTTTGTATACAATGATTTATCATTTAATTCACAATTTCTAAACTACATGGTTTGGGTCAGAAAGGGCCAATGTTACTTTTCGGCCATATTGAACTTATCAAATTGCAATTGAAAATGTCACCTACTATGATTAATATTTTTAAATAACTACAAAATAACTAAAATTGTTATATTATGTTTAAATATAAAATTAAAAACAAACATTTTATGAAAATTTTAAAAAGGCCGAAAATGTAATTTTATGGAAAATAACCAAAAGTGACATTGGCATTTTTTGACCTATGCCATAGATTCTACCTGTCAACCCTATAAGGCTATACATAATATAATAAATTTGGTATTGATAGAAAACCAACTTTTCCGATTTCTAAATATTTCTGCATTATCTTAATCTATAAAATGTACGACAAACCATGGTTGAAAAAAAAAACAGAACATAGCAGATGGTAATAATATTTAAATGTTATGTTTATCTGGTGACTGCATTTTTTTATGGGTGCAGTCTACAGATCCTACCACTAAGAAATCTGACGCAGCTATACATTGGCTACCCTTTTTTTATCAATATCCTTAGTTGGGAATGAAATTAAATTTTACCTATGCCTCGCTATGGCTCTGCATATTGGGTGAATTTACCAACAGGCTGAAAATTCACTGGCTCCAGAGAAGTTAGGTACACACAAAAAAATCAACCCGTAGCGAGGGAATTCGACATCATATATCACCTAGTTAGTAGTAATATTGCTCTATTCCTGAAATAAAAAATAAAAAATTTGTTAGGTAAAAGAAAACAAAATATTGTTATCTGTAATTAAAGTCTACTAACCTTGAAGAAGGAGGAGATATTTAATTTTCTATTAATCTCAAGATTGCATTATAAGTTGCTTTTGAAAGGCGAAATCGATTCATAAACTTATGGCATCGTAAAATTCAAGATAGCGGGTCAACGTATCCAATATTAGGTCACTGCTGCATCCCAATAACTTCGTCATTATTCTCGTTGTCATCATAAAGTAATATTCTAGGGTACATAATTTAGTATTAAAATGTCAAAAACTCTTCACAATAAATGGAATACGTATAAAGACCGACACAGGTACGAGTACACCCCGTGTGGTGGTTTGGTGGTGTTGTATGGCGGGGTATGCAACGGTCGCCGGTACAAAATACAGGCACCGTAGCGACCGGTTTGCGTCTAAGCGCCACCACGGACAATGACGAATCGACACCGTCGACCCTCTCTCCATGCCACAAAGGCACCTGGTTGGACGGGAAGACAAATCCGTCCGGACGGGTACCGTCTGCCGGCCATCCTCGCTCTCTTGCGCGAACCTTCTTACCGATAATGGCGACAACGTCTCCTAGTCATAAGACCACGTAAAGCAAATTGTGTTTTCTCTTTTATTTAATTAACACCTGACATAGTGACATTTGACAACTAGCTATTATGTAGCGTTGTTTATCATCAAGAAAAATACATCGTACAAATAGTGAAATTCGTATTGTTATTTTATCCCGACCAGCTCACCGCAGACTCATCAAATACCTACTGCCGTAGCCGTGTCATCACTATCAATTTTTGCTTATATCACGGTAAACCAGGGTTGTAACTACGGTGTAAGATATCTAAGGCCGTGATTGTAACTATGAGTTGGCTCTTAACAATCAAAAATATTGGGGATGAAATCAGCTGGGAGTAAAGATTTTCATTAACTTGAAGTTACCACCTAACTCGTGGTCATGGAATACGTTTTCCTCGCTATCTCCTAATTATCAGTTACTTGCACCTAAACTCTAGACAGTGAAACTGGTCATTAATCATTTATAATGATTGATTATTAATTTACTCGTTCACCAGTTTAGGAAAATAATTAATCGTTGGCAGTTGCTGGTTACTGTTATTAGTGCTATTACTTATTAGAGTTATCTACTACTTTACTAATATAAACGTAAATAAAACATTTTTAAACAATTATTTCTTACTTGATTTATCAATTATATATTTATACTTAATGTTTTATTTCCCAATTAATTGTAGTTTATTTTACGCAATAACTTAAATGTATTTAGTATCTATAGAAGTATAGAACGTAATACAATAGTCTTTATCATTTACTAATATAGGACAATTACCAAATCCAAATTTATAATAGCAATACAGGTACATTTATAGTTTGTTAAAATAATATTGTTTACTTATTTAAGATATTTTTATTTTATATTTTAATAAATTACACAATTATTTAATTTATCAATTATCTATTTTTAACAAAAATGTATATACAATTGTAATTACTATTTTTGCTGTATTGAATTGTATTATCTATAATTTATGTTGTAGTTAATATATTATGAACTAAAGTATAAATTGATGTTTTCGACAAAAATTAGTTTAACAATTAAAGAGCTACCTTATAACTAATAATAATAATATATATAAGCGACATATATGTAAGTCTCCATTCAGATCATTTTTCCGTATACATTAATTATTTTCATTTAATTCATATTTGATACATTGGTATATTACAATGATCTACTTAATGATAATCTACACTTAAAATCTACTCAACAGAAACACAAATTTCCTGGTTTTTCAAGTTGTATAATGATCACAGGTATACATTTTAGTCTTTTAGGAATACCCCAAAAAACTTGTATTTAGCCATTTAGTAGATGGTGAATGTGATAATATGTAAATGTTAATGTCATGTGAGATATTTGACAGAATTTTAATTCTTAAAAGTAGTAGCCATCTTGGGAAAGAATTTATGTGTCCATAAAACTTTAAAATATGATTTAATAAAAATTATAATATCAATGTTATAAATATGAACTTAACATCATGTATATTCATTCTAATAATTTATTCAAGATTCAAGTTAACCAGTAAATAAATAAATATATATATATTATATATTTATTTTTGTCAAAAAGTTCAAAACAGAGATAAAAAATCTAAACAAACATTTGAGTCCTTTTGAACATTATTATTTTGGTTGATAAGGATGTCAAGTAGTTCAGCAAAATAAAACTTTGTTAATTTAAAAACTATGTAACAAACTTATAGAATATCATTAAAATACTAAAATATGATAGTAGTGATTGAACAATTTGTTAATATAACAATAATTAGGATTATTATTAAAAATATAAATTTGGATAATTGCTGTTTAATACTGATGCTATTTTATTTGTCCTAGCGCATATTTTGCAATAATAAATAATGTTAAGGTTAACAAGTTACAAAATTTAACTAACTACAAAAAATACAAAATGACTTATCATACTTGTAAAAAAATTATTTAAATTATGGATTAAACATGATTTTTTATTTAGTTAATACGGGTGTATTTAAACAAAATATCATTTGTATAATTGTGTTATATAAGTATTAGTCATAAGGTGTTTAATTAAATTTTTTAATGTTCCTAATGATTTGAATTAAATGCTATTATTAATACTTTGAAAAATATAATTTAAAACTAAATTTTATGTAAAAATATAATTTAATGTTATTATACTGAAAATATTTATTTAAACTAATTTAAACCTAAGCTTCTCCTATACCTATGCGCATGCAGATTCATATAGATTTATGAAATCATATATGAATCATGTAGATTTACTTATCTAAATATCATATCATAAAATTACATATCTTATCTCTACTTTCTATAAAAACTAAAATGCCAGCTAAACAAGCTAGGTAATAAATTAAATAGTTAAGCCAATTATTGTTATATTATATTTGCTGGTATTTATTGTATATAAATTATTGTTTCAGTTACCAAAAAATTCTAAACAATATGAAGTTCAAATAAGAATGGAAATAACTAAATGTATAATGAAAACAAGTTATGTGCTATAATTTACAATACATTAAGACATTAGGTCACAGCTTGAAAACAAACCTATAAATTGCAATATTAATTTTAAAATACCAACTAAACAACAATTTTCACAAATTTTGTCACTTTTCCTAACTTATATTAAAAAGCCATACAAATAAATCATCTTTAAAAATGCATATGCTAAAACAAAAACTTTAAATAAATTCAAAAATGATCAAAAAGCTAAAAAAACTACCATGTAAATTCTATATTATTAATAAATCATTTTACCAAACATCAACATTATGTCAATGCTATTATATTAGTTACAAATAATGAAATAAATAATTTGTGCAAGCTCCATATTAATCCTAATGTGAATTTATGTGATAAATCTTTTTCTCAAGTAGTAAATATGTTAAAGAAACTTATATTACAAATTGTATCATGATTAATATAAGCAATTTAGCTTAGTTTATAAACTTAAAGACTGATGTTACAAATAGTATCATAAATAAATATTTGTCATCAACTATCAATATTTTGTAACTATATACCTTATTCCCCATTAAATGATGTTAAATTGTCCATACAAATTTTTGACCTGCATTTTTTATTTCAAACAAACTGGCTTGTTATCAGTTTTTAATAAGCCATCTTGTAAAATTATAAATCTAGTAAAAATAAAAAAAATATTTATGAATATTATAAATATTATCATCATCAAATGTTTCTTTATATTGTACATAACTTGGTTTATGTGATTTCTTCATGGGATTTGAAAACAATTAGTATTATAATTGTTCCTCAATTATTTAGGGTAATGGCGGATAAATGAAAACTATGTTTAATCGAGAACTTTTTTATTTATTAATTTAATAATTTTATTTACATTTGTGTGTACATTGTAATAAAGTTATATCAGGGCGACAGGCTTAAAATATGATGTAATTAATCTTTTTAACTTTATTTATAATACAGTCGATATATGGTTTAAGTAATTATACTTATTTATCGTTCTTAACCTATGTATAATATAATATTATATACTGCTTAAGTGCTTACAGGCCTATTGTTTTACTAATGTATATAAAAATTTTTGGAAGAGAGAGCATGGTTAATCAAAATTCTACTATACAATTAGTAAATATATTTATATTATTTTTTAAAGTACTTATATGAAAAATATTTACTTAAGTGTTAAATAATTATAATATTTGGATACCTGTTAATGTCTAGATTTATAGTTTGGTCATGGACCAATATAAATCAGATTTGGCTTGGTAGACTACAGAAGTAATAAATATAAAACAATGTTCGAGCATTGGTTACTTGGCCACATAATCACCATGTGTTTTAGATCATGATGCATAATGTTAGTACAATAGACAGGTTGGTTTAAGATTTAAACTGTTTAGAACATTGTTAATCAATTAAAATGCTGAAATCTTTTCAATAGGAAGATCAAAATATTTTTAAAAAACTGCCTTACTCATTTAATATTTTTTTAGAATTATTTAGTTAAATTAATTTAAATTTTTGAAAATCAGAAAATGGCATAATGTATATTAAATATAATGATATACAAAAAAGTTTTGAAGTTTTCACAAATAATATTTGTGAGTTATGACAAAATAATTAAAAATATTATTAAATATCCAATTTCAACTAAGTTTTTTTTACACGTTTTTGTAATTTTTTTATTAGTTGTAGAAGTACTTTTTACCTATTTCTCTACTCTTTTAAGCTCTTTTCTTTTTTGCCACCTTTCTTATTAATAAAAAGATTTAAAAAACAATAACTTATTCGCTAAATTATACTAGTATAGGTAATAATATATTACGTATATTTTTAACACATCAACGCTATACTTATATTGTATTAATAAAATAAAAATATTAATTTTAAGTTATTTTGTTATTATTTTGTAGAAATAAAAAAAGTGTCTACTAGCTACTAGAAACTTTTTCTTATTAATTCATAGCTCTTTGTATGTTTTCAACAAACAAATAAAATGATATGTATTAACGTATAATATAGAAGACTATGTATAAGACTATTGAGCACAAGAAAAAAAAAGATAACTTGCCGCAGTTTCTGTTTGATTTATTTAGTTGATTTCGAATAGATCATTGAAACATATTTTCCAATGCCCAATTGCTTTCATTTAAATTAAAAGTTTTGAAATAAATAAATTAATTAAAAACATTAAATATTTGAATTTTGGACAATTCTGAGCCTTTATAAAAAAAAATCAACACAAATACACAATTAATATAATTTTTATAATTTTTTTCCCAGTAATTTCTTCAATTGATATGAATAATATGGAATTACACCTAGGTTTAAATTGTTAAAAACTAGTGTATCTACTATATTTTAGTATTTTACTATTATTTATTATTTAGTTTATTATATTATACTATATTGATAAATTTACTTTTTAATCTGTTTATAGGTACTGAATGGTGTTTGTTCCAGCGAAACGGGCCAAACGCGATATACACGACTACCGCAATGAAAGTAAATTTTATAGAATGCTGTGTTTCGGTGCCGCTGTCTGGTGATAATGTTTGGAGGTGTCGAGACTGGAGGTGAATATTTACTGTTTAGATTAAGTTATCACTTATCATCAAAAACATGGCATGGCTTGTCACTTTTCATTGTTTATGTATTTTTGTTATTGTGACCAATAATTATTTTAATAGTTTGTTAACAATTACTTTATTATTGTAACTGAATCCCTCTGTCCAGTCGGGATAGTGTTTGGTGTATTTTATGTTAGGAATTTAGGATTTTGACAACTTCGTATATCATGATAAAATCCATGGCTCACAGTCAAATTAGATATTTTAGTTTTAACTTAAATTTAAAGACTAAAACCACTAAAAGTTACTTAAGTTAATTGTTATTATCTTTTGTTATAAGAGTTATCTACAATATATTTCGGTATTACTAAAAAGTAAGAGCCCCGTGACATTATTGTAACTTTTCATTGTACTAGTCATAATCGCGAGCAGTGCTTGATGGTTATTATTGTAAATAAACAATTTTTGTAGCTTATTGATGAGTGCTTAGTGTGATCTCTCACTATTGCTTTATACAAAATATCTCTGATGTCTATTGATTTACATTTTGTGTATGAGGTTGTGGTGAGTAATGATTATAAAAAAATAAGAACAGTAGATTATACTAAATATGAAACTTTGTAAAAGTGGTTTTTGTCCTGTATGAAACCTTGTACGAGTTGTACTAGGTTATCATAATTAACATTAGGATTCATATAGGAGAACAACTTTACAATGTGATATTTGCAGTCAAGCTTTTTTTTAATAACCTGTCTATTTTGTAAAATTGTAAATGTGTTAGATGTGTAGAATTTATTCATAAATACTAAAGTATTGACTAGTACAGTACGCATACCAAAATAAACAAATATTGACATTAATAGTATACATACATTACGTATTAAGAATATTAAAATGAAGTTCCTTAAGCATATAAAACTCAAGCACCGAGAAGACCTACAGTTACAATAGTTGCCATTCAAAATAGATTTAATTTGTCATGGGTTTGTAGCAATATTTAGGACATAGGTGAATTTACAGAAAACCATGAACCTAATACTATTGTATTATAATAGTATACAATTCACAGGACAGTGATTAGTGCGTATAAGTGTAGTTACGTCACTGGGTTTGAACCATGAATACGATAGGCAACAAAATATAATATAATCACACATTATATAAATAATTATTATCTAAGTTTATGATTTGAACTACAAAAAAAAAAAATAGAAAAAGTATCTCGTAACGCTATTGAATAAAGAATTGCTATGTAGGAATTGAGAAGGTATCATAATATAGAATAGAATGATAGACTGAGTTGTTCTGGAAATGAACATATAAGGAAAGAGATTTTAGATTAGATTTGAGAGAGTAATGAAGAGGTAGATGAACAAGAGCTCTATAAGTTAGGTATAGACAAGTGTAACTGATCCCTTAGAATTAGGACTTAGGAAAGAAGTGTTAAAAAAAGATGATTTAATTTATCTGTATTTCTCATTATCAATTTTACAATTAAAAGTTATTGAGTTACTTGAAAAATATTTAACTGTACTAAGAATTAGTCAATAGTGTATTAATATTATTCATTATGAACAAGCAATAAGTAAAGTTCTGTTAACTTAGATGTTACTTCCCGATTATGTTTGCACTTAACTTCTTTCAAGCACTGGTTTAATTTCTTTAAGTTATTTTAATATACTAAAATATTTTATTATTTGAAATAATTTGATTGATCTTATATTTTTTATAATAACATAACACTATAAAATTTAATATTTTTACTAGTATCGGCATTTTTAAGCTGTTGAATATTAATTGAAATATTATATTTGTTTTTTGTTCTACAAATATCTTAAATAATATAATGAATATAATTTTTTGACTTTAAAATATATTTCAAAGGTTAGGCGATTAGGTACAAATTGAGTAATGAATTAGTATACAATAGAACGACATAAATAAATGACCGATGATTACTTACATCTGTCTTTAAATCAAAAAAATAGTGCTAAAATGTCAGATTAATATATTACTAAAGATCGTTCCATTGAATTTGTATGCATAAAAGTAAAAGCCAATGGCAGATTGTTATTTTTGTTATTTATATAACAATAAATAAACAATGTTTAACCAAATGCTTTCATACAAAATTATGAAAAATAAAATAAAACATTATCAATATATTTTCAACAATAAAAAAATATTTATTCATCTTACAAATTGTACAATGAATAGAATTATATTAAATATTACGAGAAACAAAAAATATTAAATAACAATTTGGTAATAAATGTCAATAAACGCATGGTCCAGTTGCTAAATTACAGTGCTAAGAACAATAACATAAATATTCAAGACTGATTGCCTAAAACGAATTAAGTGAGTATTTCAATACCATGTTTATGATTTTTGAGTTTCATTTGGTTTAACTATCGTACACTTTGGTTTGTTTCTAGATACTAATATGTTAGATTTTCTATACAACTTGAGCGGACGCTGAAACCCTTTAGATGGATTGTGAGGCATGGTAAGAGTTTCACAGTTAGCAAAACCAACTTCGTTCAACAGATAGTCTGTAAACATTGGAGGTTTCAGTTGAATGTTTTTATAATTTCGCCAAATGGTTTCCTAAAATTATGCATTTAATAAAGTTAATAAATATTCTACTTGTTTAATAACATTATCATCATATTTACCGTTAATGTTTTTCTACGACCATACGATTTCCACGGCTGAGGCTCAACCACAAGTATTCCACCAGGTCGCAACTGTGCATACATACGTTTGAAAGCTCGTTTTAAACCGTCATCACCCCAGTTCAAGTGAAGCCATTTGGTAATGCTTAAACAGAGAATAACGTCGAACTTACACGTTTCCAATGATAGTAAAAGATCAGATTCTAATACATAATTTCCCTGTAACATATTACCTTTGTTATAAGCTTAAATTTGTAGAATTACCACCCATTTTATGCTTTACTAACCTGTACAAAAGAGACATTGTAGGGAAATGTTCCAGATATCGTCATACCAGCTAAATTAATAGGACCATACAGCAAAGGTAATGACATAGGAAATGATTCGATTATATCACGGTTTGGATCATTATGGCTTCTCGAATTATAATCTTTAAAATGGTAATTTGATGATAGATGTGAGGAAGATTGCGCCGTATCGTTGATGTAATACTGTACATTTTTGCGTGCAATATTTATTAGTTTACGATCAATATCCATTCCTACAACTGATTTTGCACCAAAATCTCTAGCAACACTGAATGTCACATGACCAATATTACAGCCAATGTCCAACACGTCCTTGCCATAAAATAAATCCGTACGTTCAGCTAACACTTTCAGTCTATTGTCTTCATCATCTGGATTACGGTAACCATAATATCTATAAAAAAATAAAAAATATGCATTACAATAATGTTTTATAAGAGTATCATGTTGTGGCATATTTATGTTTAATAATTCATTCAAATTAAAAACCAAGGTTGGACAAGTACACATTGTTTCAAAAGGTTACACATTTATTTAAAATAATATTTATGGAGATTAATAATTATAAATTAAGAGTACATTATGCTCATTGCAATTATATCTTATCATAATCATTTCAGCACCTACATTCTGGTTTAATAAACTTTGGCTTTATAAAAATTCCATAGTAGTGTTCTTAATGATTTTTATGATTTCATTTGTAATTTTTATTTAAATCACATAAATATTTATTATGTCTAAATTATACTAATTAATGACCAAAAGATAAATGTTAGACACCATAGATAAATTTACACAACTTATTTTTTAAAGTTTTGTTTTTAGTAATTTTTCAAGTAACATAATTTAAATATTAAAAAAATAATATTAAGTTCTGAAATCTGTTCGATATTAGCTCATTATATCAAAGTAGGTATAAAAATTTATAAATTACAAAATATTGTAAGAATATAATAAGACACCGGAGGTGATAGACAAGAGAGCGACTATCATATTTTATCAGATAAGATTATAATAATTCGTTCTTCGCTCGATAAAATACGCGAGTTTCAAAAATAAATAAATAAAAATTCTCATTAAAGGCGCAATAGACTAGAGCCTTGACGCATATGTAAAACACTGAAAATTACGAACTTCGGGATACTTAAATGTAAAACTAATAACTTCTTTTTTTTCACTTACGGTTTTGGTTTGTTGAAATTTTTGTTTCAAAAAAATATATGAGTAAAATAATATACGTGGCAACTAATGTGAATGTGTTCCTACTTATTGGAAAATTAAATTTAAAAATGTTATTTTATTGAATTTATTTCAAAACTTAATACTATCATCGTTAAGAGTCACATCAACATTTGTTTTCTCCGTCTATCTCACGCATAATATAAATAATCTATATTTCTACGATTACGACTCTCTGGTTCAGTTTAGGGCAAAGGCACCTATTATATATTTTCTAAAGGAGAATATTTCCTATGTGCATTGACCGGATAGATTTTTAATATTTTTAACTTTTTATAATTATAAGCATGTTTTTATTTAAATTAATTTCGATTATTTTTAACCATTAATAACTTATTCAAAAATGAAAATATTAAAAATCTATACGATCAATGCACAGGAAATATTCTTTTTTAAAAAATATAAAATAGGTGCCTTTGCCCTAAACTGAACAAGAGTCGTAATCGTGTAAGTACGGAATATCTCTGTTCCTATATTATGCACAAGATGGACAGAGAAAACAAATGTTAATTTAGTGACCCTTAAAAAATCTATAAATATATTAAAATAAAATTATTGGGTAACGAATAATCAATATCCACTATAGGCACTCCAATCAAAATAACTCCGGGTGACCGGGCACCAAATTTCCTATCTAAATATTTAAATATTTGCCGGGGATAAAATGGCGGATACTGAATTTTGTTTACCATTTTGTTCATGATTCTTATTATCAAAGTGGTATCAAAACAAGGTGAAAAAGGCATTTCATAATATTATATTCTTATATGATAGTATTATCAGAGTACATTATAGAATGTAATTTAGTGAGTGCGACCCTTGAATCGCGATGCTAAATGGTTTACTAAAATTAATTTATTCGTCATTTTTAGGAATGTATGTGTAATTATTACTGTGTTAAATTAAACAGACAAACGACGAGATCCTCTGGTCGTTTTTACTTAGTGTTTCAAGGTTTGTTATGTTCAATAAAACTAATTTTAATATTGGAATGAATTCAACAATAATTGTCTAACATTAAGGTATAAACATTATAACTAAAAATGCTCTAAACTTGATAAACAATTATAATAATGTAAAAATCAACGTACAAAGATAGAAAATGCTTTTGCTTTTAAGAGGATTTGAAACACAACGTTTGTAATTGGAATTCCATATAGGCAATTATCAGATTTATTACGTGCATGTAGTGGTAGCTTTCATTTAATCCCATATTGTTTTATTGCTTAATTAATTGATTTTCATTACACCAAAAGAATTATCTGAACTTATTTGATATTGAATGGCTTAATATGTTCACTTGGTTACTACGTAGAACTTTTCCATTTGTTTATCTGAAGGAATACAATTTATACTTGAATATACATTTTGATTAGACAAATCTTTATATGAAGTATATGTCCAAACAGAACCGTGCCATGGAGGGGCAGGGGGCGTGCTTTAAAGGGGGCACCAAAAAAATTGAATTGTATAATGATAAATAAAATAGGGGGCGAATATTTTTAATTTTGCCCGGGACACCAAATCTTAACGGCACGGCTCTGTGTCCAAATTTGTAAAATAAAAAGGCTGTTAGTAGGATCTAAAGTAGACAAGGAATCTAAACTTGTTTTTTAAATCTATATCGCATAATTAGATCGTTCAGTATGCTGGAAAAATAATTCTTTTCAAATCCTGTTTGAGAATGGGTAAAAATTTACTCTGAATGATAACAATATGTTTAGTATTAGATTCTCGGGTAAGTAAAAGATAAACATACGTCAAAGAATATTCAAATTAATTGTTTTTGAATAGAAAGTAAGCTAATCAAGGGTTAAGTAAGAATATTATTTAGTGAACTTTAGAGCTTAAAAGGTAAAGCTTTCATTATAAAACAAAAATTGATTAAATACTATTAATTTAATAAGTGAAATTATGTATTTTGTTTAGGCGTGCAATAATCCTAAATAAAGTAAAATATTACATACAATTTTAAGACTACTAAAGTACTACAATGTCAAAAATACTTCATTACAAGATTAGCTCAGAAATAATTAAATATATAATTTTGAATTAGAAATATATGCACAGTAAAAATAGTTGTGTTAAAATTTCTAGATAATGAGATATTTGTGATAAATAACAATAAGCAGTAATTAGGAGGAACTAAATTATACACTATAAAATTACTCTGATTATAATTTTAACAATGATAGTTAAAATTTGAGAACATACATTTTGTTTAAACTTTAATAATGCTGAGATGATCATCAATCAAATCTTATAAGTAGTTAACATTGACAAAGTTGCATCTATTTAAAGAATATAAATATAAATAACTGAAGCAGAATAATGTTCTTAACTCTTACAAATTATAATAGCTACAAATATTATACTAGTCAAAAATAATTTATAATAATATAATAGTTTATTTAATGTTATAGTGATTATCATAATATCAGTTTATCTAGATCATACCCAGCAATTTATTGAAAGATACAGTCCTTTGATCCATTCAAAGTGTTTAAAGAGTTTTTCCGTTTGGACATCTCTTTTCTAACTACGTTAAAATACATGGTGATAAAGGGTAAATCATTTTTGGATTTGCCAATAATATTTAATCTTACCTGTTATAATTTCCATATTTAAACAACGAATTTTTTTCTTTAAACTTGGGCTCGTTTTTATTAACCTTTTGTTTTGGTTTAGCTGACGTCGTAACAACAACCTGCTGAGGTTTGCAGTGTTTTTCTGACAATGAGGGCTGCTTAACAACCGGACTTACTACACATCTTTTGGGCTTAATTTTTTCGCACTGCTCTTGTGTATCCTTACCGTCTTCAACTTTTTTTTCAGGTGATGGTGACAGCGTTTTGCATGGCTCGAGTATCTTTTCAACAACCGCTTCAACAGGAGCTTTTGGAATTGGAATATTACATTTATCTAATGACTGAACTAGAACTTCATTCACTAATACATCTATGATGGATTCTATTACTTCAATTATTTCACCTGAAGTTTTGTTATTCTCAGACTTGGATATACAGATTTCAGGCAATTCAGGTTTGAACTTTTTTTTAGGCGGTGAAGAAATAATGTTTTCTTCTTCCTGTCTTTCCTTTTCATTTTTATATATTGGTTTAAAACTAAATAAAAATAAATAAAAATTTACTATTAATAATTAGGAGTAAAATAGTTTTTTTATACTGCTTAAATAGATTTTAAATTGTGATATTTTGTAAAATATGTCTAACTATTAGATCTGAATATAGTTACATAATTATTTAACATCAAAACTCTTTAAATTTAATTTTATTATTACTAGTTATAACTTACTCTTTTTCTGGGGTATTCTCAGTAGTTAAACCTGAGTCAGATAAAGATTTTGACAGCTGTATTTTAGGTTTACATTTTTGTGGAGTTTTTTGTTTTAATGAATCTATGCCAGAACATGCAATTGCTTTGGCTTCATCACACTGACTAAGTTCCAATGGATCAGATAAATTTCTAGGAATCATAACATTGACTTGATCTTTTTTTATGTTTACTGTATTTGAATGTAAAGGTGATGATCTTGGAGTTTTATTCATTGCTCTGAAATATAAAAATAATACATTAACATAATTTTAAAATAAATGACAGTATTAAATATATAAAAACATTTTAATTTACTTATTAATATCTTCATTCTGGAGACTATTTAAATTGAGGGGATCAGACATGCTACCACCAAGCAAAAACTTTTTAGGTGGTATTATATTTTGACCTTCTTTTTTTTTTTTTTTGGAGATGTACTTATAAGAATTGACGTGCTGACACATCGTTTTCTTGTTGATTGTAGTTTAATTGTATCGTCACAGTACTGCAAATTTGTACAAACTGCATTCATATCTTGAGTTTCAAGCGGTTTTTCAATTGTTTCATTCTCAATTTCAGTTTTAGTTGCCATTATTAGCCTTAAATCAAAATATAATTATTAAAAAAATGTATTTTATGAAAAAAAAATGGCAACATAAAATAAAATAATTTAGTTTAAAATTTAGGTAAAAATAAGAAATATATAGGTATTATATAATGTATAACAGATATTCTAAAGTTCAATAGGAAAAAATATGAGACATATTGCGGTTTTATGTTTTTATTGTGGTTTTTTTATAGCAATAATAATATATCAACTTACAAACTAGAATAATTATAATAATTGTATTAGTTTCATAATATACAATTATTTAATATTTTTTACTATACTTTATTTAATATTTAATTTTAAATAATACCCTAATACTTAATGATAAACATTATAATATTATTTTGTAATTGTATTACATAGTGTACCAAAAAAAAACCATTAGTGCCAAATTTTTTTAATACGTTTACAAAATATGTCATAATCGTAAAAATTAGCAAGGAATTTTGAAGTTGAAAATTCATAAAATTTTCGTGATTTATACCTAAAGTTAAAAAACCCAATACAAAGTTTTCCATATGTTTTCCTACAAATAACTGTAAAAAAGAACTTCAGCGTCAACAAAGAAAATATTTTGTGAACGTATGAAATTTAATATTTTACGAAATCGCGTAAAATAACGATATATTACAATTTAAATATAGCTAATATTGCTAATAATATAATATATCCTGCTAATTATCCTAGACTGGCAAATCATCTTCGTTCAGGATCGTTTTTCGTATACAATAATACCTTCCATTGCATTCAAATTTTACACATACTTTATAGTGACCTACTCTCCATCTCTATTATACAGCAGAGCGATACCCACTTGCCCACTCTTTTTTTTTCATTCAAAGTAAAAAGAAGATAGAAAAACTAGAAAATGATGAAAATAATACGAATAATTTATACCTCAGAATAACAATTTCTATAATTAATATTTTTTTTCAATAATAAAAAATAACTTTAAAAGAACATATTTTTAGTGTATTTTTAAAAAAAATTCTGTTATGAGTGTATTAAGTCGTATTTTTCAAGGCATTTTTCTTGCTTTTTAGAGCTTTTAAATCGGTTTCCTATTCATTTCATTTTAGCATATACAATTTCAAGTCTTGGTGATAAATTGATAAATTAAATGTATTTTTTTCATCAGAAATCTATAAACAAAATTCTAATTTAAAGTATAAATTTAAAACAAATCACTTAGACTGATGAAAAAACGTATTAAAATATTTATCGATCGTGGAGACATTTAAGGTTATATGGAACTTTTGGGACACACTGTTTAGTAAATACATAAGATTATGAACGCCAGAAACCACCAATTTCAGTTTCAAGTGGTGATGAAACACTATTTTATTTCATTCAAGGTCTCGTAATAATAGTATTATACCACAATAAATTAATAAATTTAAAATACATTTTATAATATAAGATTATAACAAAATACTATATAGAAGTTTAAAAATTTAAAAATTAAAGAACAAACTATTTTCACTAAAACAAATTAATATTTTTTCTGTTATTAGCATATTATAATAAAATAATGTTTCATTTTCTGTAGATGTTTTTTAATTATCTTTTATAAAACTTAAAGATATAGGAAAATTTTGTTTTAATACTGATATAGGTCGTAATATATTGTTTTTCTAATGTACAAAAATAGAATTTAATTTCATGTTTATTAACCATAACTATTATCGACTGATTTACGTACTTTCCGAGGTAATTTTTATGCACTTAAACTAAGATTTTTTTTTTTCTAAATTAACAATGGTAAATTGATCTTTTTTTTTCATAATTTTAACACAATATCTTTAGATATTAATAGAAAACAAATTACGCCTAAGTTCGAAATGTATTTATAGGGTCGAAGTAAATTTATATTCAATTTTAATAATTTCAACTGAGAATTTTATAAAAAAGTATAAAATAATATAAAAAAATGTTTATAGAATTTTATCATTTTTGTTATAAAATAAAAAATTTGAATCTCGTCGTTGCGCAAACTTTCAAAAACAATTTTAAAAAGGAACTTATTTAGTAAAGATATATTAATTCAACATTCGTAGGTACCTATACTATTACTTTTAATATTAAACTCTTCTAAGCCCTCTCTGCGAGAGATTAAGTAATTTGTGATCAGTGATCACATTCACTTGAGTGAGAGTACGACGTCTAAGACGTAGACGTAAGTACCTACTAAGTATAAAGTAGTAAACATCGTAAAATTTACAAACAATTCACTCGATGTACGCGAATCACTAAACTCCATCGCTTAGTTCATATACAATATCCATAATATAGTTGACTAAATTTTTATCATTCCAAGAGCATATTTATAAAAAATATTTAAAATAAGTAATTTTTTGACTTTTGATCTTTGTCTACTAAATAATTACCTAGGTATTAAAAATAAATAATATATATTTGTACATATAAATAAAATAACGATAACGTTTAAATAGTCAAGAATCTATTCAATTCAGTGGTAGACCTAGGATTTTTTTTTTGAGATGGAGGGGTGCCCAACATTTTTCATCTTTGTTTTTTATACCAGTTTTAATGTTAAGCCTTCAAATAAATTATTACTCAAATGTTCTAACATGAAAAACCTAACAATATAATTTAATTTATGATTCATAATTTTTAATATCGAAATATTATACAATAAACAAAAATAATTTGAAATGTATTTAATTAATTTATATATTATTGTAGGGAAAACTGTAAACGCCTAGGCGGTTGTTTGGAAAAGAGATCTAAAATATCTTCTGATATTACATTAATTTCTTAGTGAATATTAAGCAATGTTAATTTATTTAAACGATTTTCTCTCATTGTACTTCTTAAGTATGTTTTTCTACGTCCTAACATAGAAAATGATCGCTCTCACGTGCATGTTATTACTGACAATACAGCTAAATTAAAACCACCAAGGGGGCCTGTGCCTCTATTCTACCCCCTTCTCTTAAATCTGCCACTGATACAATTTTTATGAATAATTTTATAACTAGTAACTACGCGAGACAATCAATAGAAAACTATATTAGCGCAATTTTGTTTTTAGATATATTTTAATTATTACGTTTACGTTTTTTTTTTTTAAATAATCTATAAAATTGCCTATTTAAAATTAATGTGAAGTACTATTACAACTGGACACTGGTATAATGAAATGTCCAATAAAAACTAACTAGTTTATAGCAAAATAACATTACACATTTTTTATTTTGTAACCATACTGTTTAAATACACTAAATATAACCTATTAAAAAATTTACTAAAAAATAAGTAGGTAGTTGTCAATTTAGTACTCAGTATTCTTAATTTTTATAGTTAAACGAATTGGATAAGTACGAATTAGTATGAATTTATCGTTATCATCATAAAGTGTTCATGACTTAAAACATTAAAAAATATAAATATTAAGTATAGAAAATTTACGTAGTGTTAATAAATAAACACTTCCATGTTTATTTTCGTACAATAGATTTATCTATTTTGAACAGTTAAGACTACAAAATTCAAGGAGTAAATAAATGTACAATGATTCTAGAAACATGTACCTATTTTATAGCCTTGACATACACTTCTAAAATTAAAATAATATTGGAAAATGCATCCAAATTTTATAAGAAGAAATTTTTTCAAATATAAATAATTTTAGAATTTAATAAGTTTTAGATAAGCGTACAATTTTTAAGAGCAAACAAAAATCATGAATAACAATTTCCTTTAACAACTCTCAAGGTAAGGTTAGGACAGTTTGTAGAATATACATTTAATTTATACATAGTACAGCATAATAAAATATTTCATAATACACCTGCTCAGAAATTACAAATAAGTCTTGTATAACTAATAGATATTTAAAAATCTTAAATAGAATTCATAAAAACATTATTAATGTTTATGTTTTGATTATTATTCAGGTTTAAAAATGTATAAAATGTAAAGCTACTTACAATTTATCATACATTTATATTTTTTTTTGTATTCCTAAAACATAATTATTTAGTTATGAAACATAAAGTAGTTCTTTCATAGTGGTGTTATTTTTATAAATAAATTTAACTATTTTTAATTGTGTTATCTTAAAGTAATGTGCCTTATACCTAAATGATCAGTGTTTTATAATATATACTTAGGTGATATTCATATAAAATAAATTTAGTAATATATATGTATATAATTATTCATAGATAATAATATATCAAAATTAAAATTTATAAAACAATATTAAAATTGTATTTCTGAAGTATGAGATCCAAAATTCTGTTAAAATGTCTTGAAATTTCATACAATTTGATTTAAGTGTAAAATAAGTAAAATTGTCAAGCTTTCTGCTGGCTGGTTCATTGTTAAATACATGTTTTTAATAGTCAGAGTTCACTGAAAATAAATTTTAGTGTTGCTCTGTCAGCAAGTATTGTATATAAAAATGGGATTAGACATTCTACTTGTTCCATTAATTGACTTAAAGTTTCAGACAATATCTTCAATATTTCTGCTGTATTATTTATTTATTTTTTAGTATTTAATATTAATAATAAATTAACAGATAGACAATTGACAACTAATTCTATAGTTCATAGGCAGACTATTGTTTACTTTTATACTATAAAAAAATTAATGTTGAATGCATTTTAAACCCAAGGCAATTTATTTAAGCCATCAAGGCTTGTAGATTTTTCTATTAAAAAGTATGCATTTTTAAATAGAAAATAAATTGCTAATTGATTAGAAATAGATTGATGAAAAAAAAAATACATAAACAAATTAAATATATAAAAATTTAAATTAATCAATTAATAAACAATTTGAACAATAACAGTAAGTAGTAAAATTATGTCATTATGTATGATATAATATATCGTCTAACTATCTCTGTTGTAAAAGTGCATAACATAGCAAATCCATGCTCAGCAGTTCAAGTTTAGCTTGGTATATTCATAAATTATTATAAAACTTAATGGTAAGAACTTTATCTGTATTTGCATGTAAGTTTTTTACAATAATTCAATTTTTAAAACAGTTTTGAGTACCTATATAAAATAGTACAGTTTAAAAATGCTCTTACTTGAAACCTATATGAAAACACAAATAAAATTCTTATCATAAAGTTTCATAATAGGTCGATTAACTATAATATTAAAGCTAACAATACTACTGTACATATATTTGATATGTTACACACTTGTAAGACAGAGACAAATGTAGCGTTCTCTTTACACTATATTTAATGTTTGCTTGTACAGGCAATATATGATACAATTAGTTGCTAAGTGATGGGTATATTAAAAAATATTAAAAAGTGGTACATCACAATTTAATTGTGGAATAAAAAAGGAAAATTAAAATAAAACAAATATTTACAATTTATATTAACTAAAATTCTATAAATCGTATAATTGTATAAATAACTGTTTGATTTTATTGGTATAAATAAAGTTAAAAACAATTATAATGGCTAAATGCCAAAATGAGTGGTAAACTCAACGCAAAGAACTTGGGAGTTTCTTAGGAGGCAGTACACTGTAGCTCATCTTATAAAATACATTTTATTTTGATAGAATATATTTATATTAAACACAATAGTATTATATGCTATATCAATCAACAACATTTTTACGATTATTTATAGAAAGGGTAACAATATTGTCATATATATTACTAACTACATTAAAATATTTTTTATGAAGGACATTAAGTATCCACTTTGAATAACTGAATTTTCCTTGTGTGCGCAAATCATAATGGATAACTGTATTGGGTTGCATACATACTTATTTTAATATTAAATTACAAATTGTTTGTTTTATAAATACATTTTGAGAATGTAAAATTTTTCAAAATTGTACATACATAACTTTAAATAGGGAAGTCTCAGATCATAAGTAATATACAATTAATCACAATGATATATTATGTACATGCAAGTTGAATAAAGTAAAAATACAATTTATAGTACTATAAAAATTATAAAAATTTATGATTGTGATCTCATAACCTTTTTGAATCTTACATAGTTGGCTATAGATTTGGCTACATGCCCATATAAAAATTAAACTGAGTATACTAACTATAGTAACCTGTACATACATTTTAGTTTAAATATTGTTAGGTAAAATTTTAAATTGAAAAAGTTAATAAGTTTTAAAAAAATAAGGTAAACTGTAAAGAAATACCAATTATTAACTATTAAAATAAATAAACAACAATAAAATATCACTTGATTTAATAATATTAATTTATTTAATATTTAATAGGTTGATCATGATTCATTGCTATTATAAAGTCAGTTATTGGCCATTATTTATTAATAAATTATTTTTCATTAATTTCGATCTAATGCTTATCAGGTACATTTTTATAAAAAATATGTTTCATATATATTTAAAAATAAGAAAATTTTTATTTAAAATTTGTAATATGCTGTTAATAAAATTAAAAGGAATATCAATAAAAAATAATTTTTTTTTGCTCATCATTTAAAATTACAAAACCGGTACTTTTTACATCCAAAGCTTACATAGTTTCATCGAAACATATTATTACCGTCTCAAAACTCATCGCGAATTTTCGATTTCATAAAACCAGCTCTCGGAGCATCGGACAATTCCTATAGGCATAGGTATGTAATAAGTAATAACACACGTCGGCTTTATTGTACGATGATCGTGTAACGATTAACAACAACCAACCAATAACTAGTGACGACGGCCGTAGTATTAAATAGGAAAATCCAGAGGAACCCAAAGTAAAGGGACCGAATCCGATCGGTAAGCATTACACCGCGTTACCCACATAGGTGCGACATACACAACATTGGGTAAAAATGACGATTACGTCGCGACCGACCGGAAGCTGACGTCCGGAGTCGAGCGTAAGCGGCGGTCGAGTGGTGTGACATGACGGGAAAAAAACGGATCGGGAAGTAATAAAAATTAAAAAGCGCGTGTTCGATCGATTTTTTTTCCATCGTAATAAATTTTCAAAATGGTCGCCGGCAGCGGTGACGGACGAGAAAAATCGGTCTCGTTTTTTACACGCCGTCGGAGGGGACAATAAGGTAATGGAAATAATCCGGCGACGGTGCTTGACGTGCAGCGCCGACCTCCCCGACCACCAGCTGTAGTGGGTACGACACGACGGCGGCGCAGGAAATAATAGTAATAATAATAACAACAACAACAATAATAATAAAAGTGGTGAGTACGGTGACGGAGCGTGAAGGTGAACGTGAATGCAATACGCGCGACGGGTCGTGGAGGTAATTGGTGCGGTAGGGGGGGGGGGGTGCGGCGCAAACAACGGTACGGTTAATCATTTGCCGCGATAAGCGCGGTGGCGACGACTGCGATCCGAATACACGCGATACAAATTATTATTATTATTACGAGTGTCTGGAGGAAATGAGAAATATACGATTTATAAACAAAAAAATCGCATCGGAAGACGCGATTTCGTACAGATGTAACGCAATGGTTACGACAAATATTGCGACTGCAACACAAATAACGAGTCGTTGACACAATATTGTTATACTCACAACATGAATGAGGCTGCGTGGTGCGACGTCGGTGGCGGCGGCGACAACGACGATCACACGGTGGCGGACGCCATTTTTAGCGTGCGACGATGCAGTGGTAGAGGTAGTGGTAGTGGTGGTGGTGGTGGTAGTGGCGGCGGCGGCAGGAGGGACACTCCGGTGGTGCGGCGACGGCAAAGAGCGCCGACAGTGGTGGCGGTGAATGGCGGTGGAGAGTTGCGGCGGCGTCGTCGTCGTCGGGTGATTGCGCACGGCGAACGTCGGGACGTGTGAATCTGCGTACCGGCGCGTTCGGCGGCGAAATGTTTAATAACTGGTGGTCGGTGCCGAGGAGTACAATGTGTTGTACGACGACTGCCGCAGTGCTGCCAGAGCCGGCGCGATCCAATACCGCGCGCACGTCTCGGCTTCTTCTCGACGTACCGGATTACGATAATATTATATTTTTCCTCGTTATTCTTTATTCTATAACACTTCCCGTCGTCGGAACGGGCGGTACGCTTTTGCGCGACCGCCCGCAACGAACAGTGTTGCAGTGAGCACCGACGCACCGTGTGGTGTGTGTGTGTGTGTGTGTGTGTGCGTTGTGCATAATGCATATATCGCACACAGTGCTTGCGGCGGGTGCACTTGGACTCGGTCAACTTGGATTTACGTACTTAGGGGTGGTTCGGGGTCGTCGACGGGGGTAGAGGGGGAGAGAGCAAAATAGCTTACACGAGTCTGTGGGATTCGCGTAAAAGCTTAGGCGCACAATATTTTGTTTAGAAATTCGAATATCGGCAGACGGGCGTTTCGTCGTCGTTCGATAACAATGATCAGTAGGCAGTAGAATTAATTGCGTTCGTATCGCCGTCGCTGCCGAGTGCGCTTACCTTGGAAAACGATAGACGGATTTCTCCTACTCTTCCATCGTCGTTTTCTTATGCTCTCACTACTACTATATTAGTGTATTACCCACCGAGACCATGTATTGTCACGTATCAATACATATATATATATAAATATGTTTATATCAATTTATATATATTATATATTCATATATAGGCCACCGGTCAACTCGCGATAGTCGCGTGCGTACGAATATTATGGATTACTATGAGTTTACGATCGAAATCACTGTTTTTTGAACGATAACAATATTGAGTATATAATATACTGTATTATATTATCGTGGCTTCTGTTGTAATAGTAGCAAGTTCCAAAACATATTGCGCGTCTCTAATCTCCATTGGTCTATGGCGACGGCGATGAAAATCGGAAAGCCCAAACGAACAACAATAATATAATGATGATAATATGTGCCTCTACGTGCGGGCGTGCTGTACGACTTGTACTCCAAAATAATATTATGTAGATTGTAGATACTGTATAATATTACGTTATGCTCGGAACAAGTCGTAATGCTGTTGTTGTAAATGTTGTTTTTGTACACAGATCGTAATACATTTCACGATACCGATACCTATACCATGTGTCGACACACTAACACTATAATATTATTATTAGGTTTAGGTACAACTATTCAAGTTGTGATTGTTTCTCATTAGTTATTAGTCATTACTCATTATTCGCGGTTGTTGCGATAACGTAAAACGCATACAAGGTAAGGTGCGTAATTTTAAAGTCGACACATTATTAATTTATTATGTTAAATTAACGTAATATTATAGTGTACACTGTATCTAAATACGTATGAACAACACTATTAATAATTTATTGAACATTATTATCGTGTCCGTCGGTCTATTTTGTGCAAACTCGAAAACGTTCATGCCGCCTAAAAAACGCGTATCGTCCAAAACCCAAGTAATACAATATTATAGAGCCCAACAGTGTATTAATAATTTGTTATATTATATTCAATATTATTGTCGGTCTGACTCGCGAAAGTCCCCGGCACGACCATATTATATTTTCAACGGGCCCCCATTCGGCCATAAATTCGTTAAATATTTACAATATTCCTCAGTTGTTGGACCCCTATATATTATAATGTAATAAAAAAAAAAACACGAGCGCTCCATGATCGCCTTGCGCAGTTGTGCCGGGTGAACTATAATATTATTATAGTGAATGGTCTGAACTCTGAATGCTCCGAATACCAGTGTACACGACTATACATAGCTACATGGGAGGAAAATAATTGGCTAATATATTAATTGAAGCCGTTTCTACGTACGACGTAGGTGTCTAACTTTTATTATTATCATTCGCTATAAAGAATTTTTAAACAGTTTTATGTTATAGATTCTGAACGATATGAATGTATTGGTTATTTATTACAGTCTACAATATTTATGACATCACTATAATTTTATCGGTAAAAAGTTCAATTTTCAACTTTGAGGATAGTTTTTGGTAGACAATTTGGATGAAAATTGTTTCAACATTATCGGGAAAAACAAAATAAAAATTACGGAAAACGGGAATATTTACACAATTACAAAAACATACGAGTAGATACCTGTTTTGACATAAATACATAATTAATTTTAATTTTTGTTGTAATAATTTAAAAAAATAATAAATGTATCTATAGATACTTGCGATAAATTCCCATCAAACATTTGTAATCAGATTTTCTAAATATGCATGTATAATATTCAAAATATATTTTGATTTATCCATAACAGTGAATATAACTTATTTAATTATAACCCTCATCGAAAATCCCTGTTGTGAAAAAATGCAATAATAAAAATATAATAGCAAATTAAATGTAGATTGGTTTTTTGAAAGTTTAAAATAAAAATTTAGTACCATTATTTTTCAAAATAATTGGCTATAAAAAAAAACCGAAACATCGATAAAACAAAAATCTTTTTACAAATCTAGTTAACAAAATCAGTTTTGATATTTTATTGCAACTCAAAAACGAATATTTGTAGATACTTGAAATTTTCATGAAATTTTTAAATTACCATTCTCTAAACATAATACAATATAAAAGGTTTTTGAATTTTTTAAAACTATTTATAGACATTTGAAATTATTTTATTTATTTTAGATTTTTTTCTAAATATTTACAAAAAGTATTTGTTTGGTGAAAAACCTCGAAAATTTAAATCAAGGTTCTTTATAATAATCATTACTAAATCGCTGTTTAAAAATGTTAAGAATATATGCATAATCGCCATAATCTCAATTTTTTATAAGCGTTTGATGTCATTTGAAGAATTTCATCAAAATTACTAAAGTTTACAAATTATTTTTTTAATTAATAAGAATTTTTATATATTGACATTTTATAGCTAATATATTTGAAAATAAATTATAATTTATAAAGATGTTAGTTAATTCGTTCTAATTCAAAAATATTTTTCACAGGTATTAAAACTTTTATGTAAAATATGAATTTTACTTTTATACATTAAAGTTTTCAAAATATATAAATTTAAAAATTTAAATAGGCACCATCTATTTATAAACTATGAATCTATTCACACTGTTTTATGGTAAGATGGAATATTGACTTAAAAAAGTAATCGCTGCAATAATAATTAAATATTAAATGCATTGTTTTTGCCCAAAAATGCAATCAACCTATTGTTATACCTCAAGTAAAATAAATCACTTTAACAACAATACGTAATAATATATTATTATGAAATTTACTTATTGATATTCTCGTAGGTAGACAAACCATCTCTGTTCAGAATCGTTGTTGTATACAATAATATTTTATAAAAAATAGAAATATTAAATGATTAACTAAAAATATGTAATAGACTGAGCACTAATGATGGGTTTCATAAACAATCATTTAACATTTAATAAATTATTTATTTATATTTATATTAATTAATAGTAAGCTATTTTTGAATATTGATCAGCTAACGATCGCTTAAACATTATTTAGTGGCTCATGATTGGTCCACTTAATTTCAGTGAACTATTTAATTAAAAAATTTTGTTTATAACCCAACAAAAATTATGTTTATGGGACCATAAATAAATTCATTATAAATTCATTAAGTGATTTTTTTTTATTTTTATGCAATTCGGCAATGATAATAGTTATTGTTATTTTTAAACACTTAGGTTTTTTATATCATTTGTGGACTTGTGGTAATACAAATTATTTTTTTTTTAAATTGAGACCAATTCTTTTTAATTTAGATGTAAAGCATATGATTTTTTTGAAAATATTGACGTATCTAAATCGAAGTTCGAACGAATATTTTTTTTAATTATTAAACTACGTGTAAGTACTCTGTATAGATAATATCCATATTAATAGAATATAATTATAGGTCTGAAAGATGAGCAAAATTATAGAAATTATTTACTAATTTATTAACGCATTATAATTTCTAAAAATTCTATGAAATTAAGTATACACAAACTTGGCTAAAATATATTATATCTTTTTTTATATTTTATGTAAAACTACATAACAATTAAAAAATGTAGACATTCGTTTAAATTTTTATTTACGAACACTTAAAAAATGTATAACAACACGCGCGAATACTTAAAGTATCTACCCAGTTCTTTGCATTTGTAATTTATTTTCCTTACGTTCTTGATGTATGAAAAGTTTGAATATTTAAACATCTTATACATATTTGATCTATTAATTAAAATATTTTTGTATCTGTTTATGTTTTGTTTTACTGTTTATTAAATTGAATAGTAATTATTAATTATTATACAATGTATACAATTAATAGTAAGTAGTTATTACAATATTACCTATAAATTATGATATTGCTACATGGCCTATATAAAATAATTTAAATTTGCAAAATAGTATAACGTTAGAACCATTTAATATTTACACAATTGTATATACGTACCCAACGGCGTAAATGCGTTTTTAAACTTTTAAGCGCTGTATTATTATTTATTAATTACTTTTTAGTATACCATAGTCCATAAATCAATATCAAATGATTATAATTGATAAAATTATATATGTATATACTATATATATTACTATATATTTATTTATGTACAATATACATTGTATTGTGTGTATAGTGTATATACATTATACATAAAACATAAATTCATTCTGCTTGAAAATTATAATACTTGTTCATAGTTTGTATATATAAAAGGATATTTATTAATAAAGGATTAATACAATAATTAATATAGGTATAGGTAGGTACTTATTATTTGCCATAACAATGTTTACATAAAAAAATGTAAAACTATATATTGCTTTATAAAAACAAAATTAAATCGAGAGCAATTCATTTGAAATAATAAGACAACAAATATTTATTTTTCATGCGATATGTAATTGGATTTGAACTATGAAATTTATATAAATAAATAAATTTCATTTTTATGTTCGTAATACATATAGGTATACATTATATATAGAAACTGTCAAAACCGTGTGCTAATACATGTATTACGAAACACGACGATGAAACAGATAAATAAGGCAACTGCAATTAATTTTTTTCATGTTATTTTTTCAACTCTGAATACTGAATAAATATACATTATACAGTAACGGTATATAGTGTATAATGCAATGTCACTATATTGTGATGTAGTATAGGTATCTACATTAAAAAGTAAAGAGTAAATTTTATGCTCTCCTAAAAAATAACCTCTATATTTTATATATGTATAGGTACCTATAATCTATACATGGTTTCATTTTAATAGATGCTGTCTTTTATCATTCAAAATTTATTTTATAATCTTTTAAGTTTTAAAATTTATATTTAATTATTTATAAAGAAATAAAATAACAAAATGTACCAAATACAATTATGTATAATTGTCATCCCATAAAACAATAATATATTATTTATTTATCTGTATAAAAAAACAAATAAATTGAAGATAACCATAAATCATTTAGGTTTTTTAGAAATATTAATGTTCCTATTAGTTGTATACTCGTATGTTAAGTTGAACTGATTTTTGCTAAAAACAAATTGCATATCATACCCATTATATTATGTATATATATATAATAATTATAATATAAATTTATATAATTATATTATTATTAGCATTGATCAATTATTAATGATATAAATATAGATACATCGTATAATAAAAATATATAAATTATGTACTTATAGCAAATAACAACATACGCAATTTGTATTATTGGCTATTGTGTATAATATTTCACTATATATGATATTATAAATGACGCATAATTAAATGCATATTTTAATGTTCTGTAGCACCTGAAGTCCTTAGAGTTATTAATATATAATAATTCAATAATTTGATTCTGAATACATAGATAATATTTTTGATAAATTAAGTTCTTACATAATATTTATAATCTATTACAGTTAACATTTTGAGACGGCGTTTTTCCAATATCAGTGTATACTTTTCAATTTTTTTGGTTAATTTTGACTACTATCTACTTATTTAATTAATAATATTATTAATATTATACCGTCTAAAAATGGCAATTTACCTTTGGTAATCATTACTTGTATTAGGTATATTCAATGTTATAAGTATAGATATAGGTAGGTAATAGCATTGATTATAGAATAATCTATTCTATATAATAATCAACGATAATAGCGTACTTTATTATATTACCTATGTCCTACACGCTCATTCGCATATTATATTTTATGTATTGATATATTATGTACACACATTATGATATATATATTTACGCGTTGTATATACGTCATTAACTATAGTGTTTCAATTTGTTTTGTAGTGTGTTTTTTCAGCTAGTACACAACAGTTGTAACGTTTTTACAGTTTTCACTTTTAAAATATGTATTGCAACGGCCAACGGGTGTTTTACATACAAATCACAATAACGATGACGTCGTAAATTATGCATGGCTGTCCTAATCTCCTAAACCACATTATAATTAAAATCATTATTTTATTTATATTAACATTTTTATCTAGAAGATTGTGGTGGGCCACATGCCCACATATAATAGATAAAACTATCTGCAGAAATTATTATCCAATAAGCATAAAGGATAAAATTAAAATGTAGCGGCTTGTAGACGGGCTGAAGAACCATACTTAGTGATAGAACCTCGCGGTTATTCATTATTAACTCAATAAAAATTCAACAGCAATAAAAGATCCGGAGTAAATGAAAAAGTATCAATAATTTAAGCTTTATAATATACTGGTATATATAATATATAAATACATGATAATATAATCAATATTATGTATTTTAATAAAGCGAAAGAAAAATCAACAAACCATGTTGGTAAATATATAATTGAATAATTGATGACACTTTAAAACATTTTAAACCATTAATCCCAATTTTCGGTTTGTATTTATGAGTTTCTGTACATTGAATTTTAATGCTGTATTATACTTAGTATTTTATTTAAAAATTAATAAATGATAATGAGAGAATTATAAAACGTAGCTACGTGATTTTTGAATAATATATATAGTAACATGTTAAGATACAACTATTAATTTTAATGCTTTATAGATATTTATGTGATATAATAGCGTTAATTATAATAATGTGATAATAATATGATACATATTGATTCTGCAATTCACGTATTCTGTTTGAATACGTTCATATACTCGTATAATTTCATAAAACAAAAAAAAAATAACCTGTAAATTTGTATTATGCCCCTATTCAAAATTATTTAAATAAATATTTAACAATTAATTTAGATACGAGTATCCTGTATGGGGATTGGGTAAAATAATAAAAAAAAACTAAATAATTAATTAAAGAAAAACGGGAATTTTTAGGCAAAACTAATTTTTTGACAAAATCAATTTTATTTTTTAGTGTAACTCAAATTAAACTTGAAATGTTCACCAAATGTTAATAAAAACTTTTCTAGACAATATGATAACATATTTTAAAGTATTATAATCCTTCATAGATAGGCTATCTGTAAATATTTGACATTTTTATACTTTTTAAAAGAAACATGTATAATGTATTAAATTAAATACAGTTAAGTCGCAATAACTCGAAGTCGAAATGAAATAAAAATTCGCTTCGAGAAATGTATTATTTGAGATATCTATAACTCGAATTATGTATAATTTATATTTCTAGGGAAAAAAAATATTCAAGTTGTTAAGTTTTTCGAGTTATTGAGGTTCGACTGTAGTATAAAATGAACATTTTAAATATCAAAATCTAAAACTAAAAGAAGATTTGAAAATTTACAAAATTTAATTATAAATATAATAGTGGAAAAATTCTGATTGGTGAACATGTATCAATATAATAACATGTTATTACTCATTACTTGTTCTAATATTGTAATTTTTAAAAATTATATTTTTTAATTTTATTAAATTAATTTTTCTTATTATATGACTGTAACGAATTAAGTATTAATTAAAGATTGCAATTTTGTTTGATTTTGCAAAAATATAGCTCTAATTTCTAAATTTTTACCTGCAATTTACATGTGTAATTTTGTGTTTACGGTCTGTGCGTCTGTACCTTGAGTCCATTTATACAATCATCGAATATTATAATTTATAAGTTATAACTATTATGTGTGCTCTGACTTTCTACAGCCTACCTTGAAAATATAGTTGATTATTATGATTCTATAAAAATATATTCAACAGATTAGGCATAATATTATAATTGTTGAAGTGTTAGTATTAGTCGTAAATTATATATAAGATGGATTTATGATGGCTTGTAAAATTGTAAATTAAGATAAATGTGAGTGAACAATATAATAGGTAGATTTTATAAATGTGCAACTATATTATAATATTTATAATATTATGATATAAATATATTATGTATTATATATTATACCAAACTAGATCTAATTTCTTTATTGAGAGGGGGTTATTATTTATGTATAAAAAAATGTTAATACAATTTTCTTCTTATATTCAAGGTAAAGTGCAATTATAATTTTAATTAAATTTAAAAAATGTATTAAATTGTAATACATGTTTAATGCTATATTAAAATACCTAGTATTTAATACTGTCTTAGGAAGAAAACACTGTAAAGCTGATAAAAAATCTACTATATTTATTTGAAAATAAGAATATAAATAATAATTTAGGCTTTATTGTTCATTTTATTATAAAACTAAAAATTACGTCACTTTCACTTGATGAAAGTGTGGAAACTATTAAAAATAACAAAATTAAACTTGACTATAAAAAAGAAACAGCAGTTAAAAAGGTAAAAATCACAACAAATTACAAAACCTATATAGGTAGGTAAAAAAAATTGTGAAATAATATTCATGTTTATAATACGTTAGATTTTAAATGGAAATACTCGTAATATGATGGATGGATGACATCTAATTCCATTACAATTTAATTCGTGAAAATTATGTAAAATTTAAAAATGCAAAAATTATACGTTATATGATTTTAAACGTAGATATTGCTTCAAAAAGATTTTACAACAAAATCTTTTGTTTTATTTAATAATTTTGAATAACATTAATTGTGTATAATAATATTTTTAAGATTTTAGAACTTAAAAATTAAGTTTTTTTTATTTCGTATGTGTTATTATTTTAAACATTTTTGTTGCATATTTTATCATTTTTAATGCACATATATCCGAACCCTACAGCTACAACTAATAACTTTTATATTATTACAATTAAATTTAAAGATTCGCTTTTTTTTATAAAATCTATGGTATATACTACCTTATAAACTACTTTGCTACAAATGAGGGTAGGTGATGGCAAAGGGATTCTGATAAGTATTCTGGAAGTTTTACAATAATTTTGAAATTTGCATAAGTAAGTTATTCTATCAATATTGTTTGATCATGAGGTTGGGGTCATTTTTTTTCTTTAAGTACGACTATGAAATTCGCGTGTGCCCAATACGGAGTTTTATTAGTTTTAAAAACTAACTTTCTTGATAGGTCTATGCATATGGGAAATGACGATCATATAACTATATCTTGTATAATAATTATTTTTAATTTTGTAAATTGTATAGTTTCATAAATGAAAACCTCCAATAACTTTCCTGCCACGTGTTATTATAAAGGAGCTTGATTATGGGTATTACGTCAATTTTTTATTTATCTTGTCTGTAAAATACAATATTATAGGTCACAGATGTCTAGAGACAACTTTATAACTTTTTTTCATTTATTATTTACAAGTACATTTATATTTTATTTTCATCGTAAACGATGATTGTAGGGTAAACAGTAGATAAGGTACAGATAACACCATAACAGAATACATAGTGTAAAATTGTACTTACCTAATAAAATAGTAAAAATAACTAAGTAACAAAATGATGATATAAATTAAATAGTATACCAAATAGAATAAAAATGTTTCATTTTTTAAAAGTATACATTTTTGAATTTAAATTACATAAAATCATAAATATTTTTATTTTATTGCAAAGGAAAAATATTTGACATTGATCATTAAATTACACACCTGTCACCTATACATATTTTAATGAGAATTAAATTATTATAACATTTTTTTATAAAACCTATAATAGAAATAAGTCATGATAATGATAAGAGTGATTAGTTACATTGAGGGCAATGCTATCCTGGATGTGTTTAATTTGAATTAAACGAAAAATCATTGCATTTGTGTGAAAATGTTATATCAGCTATCAACAACTTATATTTTAAGGATATTTTATAATATATTAATATAAGTAATTTATTTTTCTATTTTGAATGCGAAAGGTTAAACTAAATTGTATATAATAAATTACATTTTTTAATAAAAATGAAACATCGACTGAGTCAATGGGTGACATAATATTTCACACAATATATCTTTTTATTTACCTAATACCACAAATTATTATTATGCAAGATTTTTTTAATTGTACCTGAATGTCAAACGATTCTGCACACAATTTGCTATGACATTACTAGAATGCCAAGTATGATTACATATTTACATGATACATACACAATAATGATAATTTGTTTTCAAATTGTATTGCAATGAAAATAAAATAAATGATTAATAATAAAGTATGTAAAAAATTATAATATGAATAGGTAGTTGTTTCAATATTTTCCTTAATATTAACGACTATTTATAATGAAATGATTTAATAATGGTATGATTTGTATTTACTTATATAAAAAAATACAAATGATAATTATTTGTTTTTAAATTCTATTGTGTTCAAAAAAATAGAAAAGAGTTAACTAATTTTTTCTCTTGATATCAAGGACAGAGTTGTGACAGTAACTTAATTATATCAATTTGGTTTAATTTATAGGTACTTATCCTTGCAGTTATGGTGAATTCCATACATTCCTTTTCTTTCAATATTTTCCAATAAGTAATAATTATTATAAATCATTTCAATGCCCGACATTTTTTTTTTAAATAAAATGCAAATTTATTTTTTGTAGAAACATATGAATGAAATGGCAAATACGCGTAATCGTGAATCACCGAAGTCAACACAGTAGTATTTTTTACGAATAAAAATGTGTACGGTTTTTCTCCTGAATGAATCCTAATGAGTAATGACTAATGTGAGTTTGTAAAATAAATCTTTATATTTTTAATTTTACAAATTATATCATAATCAAATATACGTAATTATTAATCAACAATAAATGTATTCTATGTTTTAACTTAACTATAAAATAATTTTTATAACTTAAGTTAATTAATAAACTTAATGACTAATGTTATGAAATGAATTATATCATAGGTACCTAATTAAATGTTTATAATCAACTATTAAATATTAATAAATTGTAAATTTGTAACTATATATCTTATTATTGTAAAATGATTATAATATTATAAATAATCCATAATAACAAACTTATTTTTTCTAGTTTCAAGAAAAACTGAAAGCATTTACCGGCCGTATGAGCACGTGGGCCATATGTTAGATACAATGATTTATTGTTTGATCGTATTAAATAATTCGTAGTTTTTTTTTAAACTAAAAAAAATATTAAAAATCAGAAGATTAATGAAATTTAAACTTTGAAATGTCAATATTTTCAGAAAAATGAACTCTACATAATGGATATCTTCATTTTTTTTTTGAAAATATAATTAAATAAAAAAATATATTTTTTAATTTTTTTACCAAAACATTAAAATAAATTAAAACATGAAATATTTGTAGTTCTTGTCTCCGTGAATCTTATTGAAAACCAGAATTATTATATCTCCATTATTTCAGGAGATACTACAATAGGTAAACTCATAGGACACCTTGTATACTTATAGGTATGATTTATTGATTTATATTTAAAAGTATTTGAAGTTAAAGTTAAAATTTTTACAGGACTTGTTAAAATCACTAAAATTTACAAATAATTTTATTGTTATTACATTTTTATTTATTGATTTTAAAGTCAATAATTTAAACGAATACAACTTGTAAACCTGTCCAAGTAATCTATTTAAAACAGTTAAAACCAACTTAAGTAATGTAACTGAATCGCTGTCGAATTATATTTTTTTTTCTAAGTACAATACAATTTAATTATATTATTAATTATTATCCTCGTACTCTTATACGTATTACCTATAGGTATAATAAAAAAAAATAATATTAAAATAAATTACTTTAATAGCAATATAAATATAAATAAATCATAAAATATACTCGGTAATATAGGCTAATGAGTAACAGGTCTTCTTCGCCCTGAATCGTTTATTGTATATAATTATTAATTTTCATTGAATTAAAATTTAACACATACATTACAGCTGTGACTTACTAATCAGTTACTATCCTAGATAGTGATCGATTCTCATCATTCTCAACCCTTTTATAACAGGCGTACTACCTGTTTATTTTACTTATAAATAATGTATTCGTTTATTTTGGATGCATGTATAAAATTGTTTTTTATTAGAAATTACAAAATTATGACAATATACGTATTTAATGCATAAACAGAAATTCATCACACCATTGATAAACTATACAAAACAAGCTAATTGTTAACATAAAAAATACCAAATAATATTTAATGTTAATGAATCATTTTAATTTTTTTTTTCATAGGGAGATTTTCTTCGCGTACCACAGGTTAAGAAGCGCTTCTACAGAGGGATATTCATTTACTCATTCACATAATAATATAATATATTTATATAATTACCTATTATTAGGTATGTATATAGCATAAGGATGCTCCATTGTAGTATATCTCATATGTTATTTTAACGCGATAGTTACTTACATAGGTAAGGCCGAGATCTGAGAAGCAACTCGTTGATGAAGAAACATATTTAATATTATATGGTATAAACAGTGTCGCTGCCGAGTAAGTATGCGAAGAGTCCTATAAGTTATAACTGTCGTGTTCGACAGGAATGAGTGCGTGCGACGGTCGTATAGGTACGTGGAGAACGAACACGCGCGGACCTCACTACCTCAGTAAAGTATTGCGTACTTTTTTTTTTTTAGTGTAAATTAGTGTAAATGTGTAATAAATAATATAAAGGGGTTCCCGACCATAAACATTTTTTTTTTACTTGCAATCTTTTGACGTTCAACATTCAAGAAGACTGAATATATAATATTATACAAACATTACAAACTATATAAATGAGTCACCTAGATCTTAAACATTAACTTGGATTATATGTAATGTCGATGGTAAGACGTTTCCATTAGTGCATGTTATAAGGTTTAAGTGAGTTTTACAACGAGGTGCACTAAGCACTTGACATCTACAAGAGAGCAATTATCTACTTTTTATTTTTTTTTTTAGATTCTGAGTGGATCGATGGATGCTGTATTGATTTTACAACGATGTGTTTTTATTTTTATTTTTATTCGCTGGGTTAAAATGCTTAAACATTGAATACAAGGTTTTCATAATAAGTTTCGGATTAAAAAATATCGGAAATGCATTGTCATAATTTTTTTTTCACAAACGTTTAAATTCAGAATTTTGTAAATTTTCAACAATTTCCAGACTATTTTGTAGTTGGAGATTTATAAAAAATATTTCATTTCATATCGAACATTTGATAATTTAATACTTTTTTTTATAAGTTTTTTAACCTATTCGTTCAAACGATATTTGATATTTAAAAATGTTGTTATTTTAATTCAAAAACATAAAATAGTTAGGTACTTGAAATTTCTATTAAATGTTTAAATGATAATTTTATACAAACGATATAAATTTAAAAATATATTAACTATCGTTAAGCTATTTATAGACATTTTTTAGTCTATTTTCTATATAAATGTTTATAACATTTTTTTCACTCGATAAAAAAAGCTTGATATATAATAAAAGATTCCACGTGTTATTCTTATAGATAATAGGTATAAAAGAACTATTTAAAACACATAGGCACAATTTATTTTTATAAGCATTTGAAATGTTGCCAGAATTCATCTAAATCACAATAGTTTGCAAATTGTCATTCTGTTTGTTTTATAGCTAAAACTTGACAATTTAATACAACGCTCCTAATAAGTAATTGATACTGTAAACAAAACATTTAAAAAATATCTATCATAATTTTTTTTTAGACATTTGAATTTCACATTTAGATAAAATCACATCTTTAAACAATTTAAACTAGGTATGAATAACGATATTAATTATTCATTATTTTTTTATAATTTAAAAGCATTATTTGTGGGACATATTTAGAACTATTATGTACCTTTATTGCTATATTTTTTTTATTAAATGGCATTTACAAATGCAATGTTTTCGGCAAAAATTAATTCGACCTACTGTATTAATTGTAAAATAAATTACTTTACCTAATTGCAATTTCGAAAAACAAAACATGAAATATGTTATATAACGATATGATGGCTGATAGACTATCTGATACTACCTAATTTGTATTATATTGACATGTTATGTCATTATGTCAATTAATTCATTAACTATTAAATTATAAGCATAACTTTAATATTATTATTTATAATACAAATTAGTTTATTTATTATATAATATTATGATGTATTACACTTGTTGTTTTTAGCTGGACAAACTACAAACATGTTTATGTATTCTAAATTTGTAAGATATGTTATCATTTATCAATTATGTATATATCAGTCTCCGTTCAGAATTGTTTTTGGTGTACAATGATATTGATAAATCATTGAATTTAAATTAAACACATTCATTACAGGACCCACTTGACGCTTACAAGCTCTAGTGTACAGCATAGTGCTACTTACTTCATCACTTTTTTTTTTAATTTAATTTTTTTTAAGTTTGCTTAAAAAGAGTTTGCTTGCATATTTTTCAATAATCATTCAAAATATAGCTAAGTTCGTTTCATAATAGATACTAAATTAATTTAAGGCAATTTTTTTTATTTCGATCTTTTTTCTCTATGTCAATGAGCATAATATTTTGTAATATTTATAGGTATTTTAAGTTTATTTTCACATATTATATAATATTTATTATTTAACATTCGTTTTTAAGGTTACAAAATGTATTGTTGAACAACAGTTGCTCATTTCATTTCAAAAATATTCGAACAATTTTAGATAGGTAACAATGTGATAGTTCATTTGGGTAAAACTGTAAAAGTTTAATAATTATTTAATCATTTACACAATTTTATATATTTACAATTGAAATTTTTGTTTTGATTAAAGGCAAGCTTAAAAAAAAAGAAGGATGAAGAAAGAATAAAAAACACATGTTAATGTTATATTTTTTGATTTTTTTTCATTAGAAAATAAAATATATTTAAGAGCATAATTAAGCATTTTTGGATATATTTGTTTAATGTTTTTTGTAACAGAAGAATCTAGCCTAATTAAATTTATCATCATTGAATGTTAATATCAAGTGTTTTTATGTACTGTTATATACCTTACTATGTTCCCTTACAATGTACACTCAGGTAACATATAAAATACTGTCTCACATACACAGATTAGTACAGTATGTACTGAACCATGTACACTCCAACAACGATGACTGTAATGTATATCAAAGCATACAAATATTAATTCAAATAATATAAATGTGAAATTTATAAAATGAATTGCCTTTAGTATACAATACTTAAACAACGAAAAGAGTTATAGCTATTGCAGTAGTTAGTATATCTCAATATTTCAAATTTCAGAACTAGAATGCCGACCAACTAATCAACACCTATTAATGGAATTAAGAGTTTATAACTTATTTATTTCATTTTGCTAATTGTTTTGTGGCCGGTCCAATAAGTGATCTACTGACTAGCAAAACTATTTTTTAAATCTGATAAAAAATCATCAAATATTTGAGTTTTGTAGGTTTTATATAATGTTGTACTATAAATCATACTGACAATTTTGTGGAACTAAATACTGGAGCTCACACTCAAACAATAAAGCTATTGTGAAAGTTAGTCAAGTCCAAATATAATATAAAAATGAATGATGCATCTCCACTATTAGACCGCCAACTTAAAGAAGAATGGTAGCAGTCATGCCACTCGATAAAAACTCAAATATTTGATTATTTTTTATCAGATTTAAAAAATACTTTTACTCTATGAATATAATAATCAACATTATGGTATGACTAAGTACATTGTATACAACATACACTGTTTTCAGATTATTTAAGTTATTGATTACATGTAACAATTTAAAATTTTAATTAACGACAATGAATAATAAACTATTTGTAACTTATATACTCAATATGTACTACAAATGTTGTAATGCATCTTATATATACATATATGTATATAAGAATTAAGATACTTTGTATAATAAATCCAAAAATTGGTGCTTACACGCCAAGTGTACACAAGTGTGTGTAAAGAGTAAAAACAAATGGCAATATTCTATTTTTGTCATTTATGTAAGTGAACAAAGTATAACCAAATGCTTTTATTCAAAAAAAATGGAGAAAATAATCAATATATTTTTAACAATCAAAAATATTTATTCATCTTACAAACTGTACAATTAATATAACTTTTAGGATAGCATTAAATATTAAGAGATATAAAAATATTAAATAACAACTTAGTAGGTAATAAACGTCAATTTACACATGTTAAATTACAATTAAATATAGATCAAAAGTATGCCAAAAGCTTAAAACAAATTAAGTGAGTATTACAATACCATGTTTATGATTGTTGGGTTTCATTTGGTTTAACTATCGTACACTTTGGTTTGTTTCTAGATACTAATATGTTAGATTTTCTATACAACTTGAGCGGACGCTGAAACCCTTTAGATGGATTGTGAGGCATGGTAAGAGTTTCACAGTTAGCAAAACCAACTTCGTTCAACAGATAGTCTGTAAACATTGGAGGTTTCAGTTGAATGTTTTTATAATTTCGCCAAATGGTTTCCTAAAATTATGCATTTAATAAAGTTAATAAATATTCTACTTGTTTAATAACATTATCATCATATTTACCGTCAATGTTTTTCTACGACCATACGATTTCCACGGCTGAGGCTCAACCACAAGTATTCCACCAGGTCGCAACTGTGCATACATACGTTTGAAAGCTCGTTTTAAACCGTCATCACCCCAGTTCAAGTGAAGCCATTTGGTAATGCTTAAACAGAGAATAACGTCGAACTTACACGTTTCCAATGATAGTAAAAGATCAGATTCTAATACATAATTTCCCTGTAACATATTACCTTTGTTATAAGCTTAAATTTGTAGAATTACCACCCATTTTATGCTTTACTAACCTGTACAAAAGAGACATTGTTGGGAAATTTTTTAGATACTGCCATATCAGCTAAATTAATAGGACCATACAGCATAGGTAATGACATAGGAAATGATTCAATTTTATCACAGTTTGTATCATTAAGACTTTTTGAAGTACAATCTTTAAAATGGTAATTTGGAGACTGCACCATATCGTTGGTATAATATTGTACATTTTTGCGTGCAATATTTATTAGCTTACGATCAATATCCATTCCTACAACTGATTTTGCACCAAAATCTCTAGCAACGCTGAATGTCACATGACCAATATTACAGCCTATGTCTAACACGTCCTTGTTATAAAATAAATCTATATGTTCAGCTAACACTTTCAGCCTGTCGTCTTTATCATCTGGATTACGATAACCATAATATCTACAAAAAAAATAAATAAATAATATGCATTACAATAATGTTTTTATGAAAATATTATGTTGTGGAATATTTATGTTTAATAATTCATTCAAATTAAAAACCAAGATTGGACAAGTACGAATTATTTCAAAATGTTACAGATTTATTTGAAATAATATTTATGTAGACTAATTATAAATTAAACAATACATTATGCATGCACATTGCAATAATATCTGATTACAAAATTTCAGCATGTAAATAACTTTTTTACTTTGTAAGAATTCAATTATAGTGTTCTTAATAATGATTTTTATAATCTATAAAATAATTTTATTATTTTTTTTGTTCAAAATTAGAAATATGTTCTTGATTTCTACAAATAAAATTAGTTAAAAATTAGTTAAAAATAATTAATAATAATATTATAGTATATTTTAATGTTGTAGTGACATATCAATTTATCTAGTTTTTAGATCATACCTAGCAATAAAAGATTGAAAGATACAGTCCTTTGATTCTTTAAAAGTGTTTAAAGAGTTTTTCCATTTGATTACCTTTTTTCTAAGTACAATACATGGTGATAAAGGGTAAATAATTTTTGGTTTTGTAAATATCATATAATTTTACCTGTTATAATTTCCATATTTAAACAACAAATTGTTTTCTTTAAACTTGGGCTTGTTCTTATTCACTTTTTGTATCGGTTTAGCTGAAATCTTAACAACTGGCAGATGTTCTGAGTGTTTTTCTGATAATGAGGGCTGCATAATGATTGGACTGACTTATATTATAAAATAATATAAAATTTGTTGTTGGTATGCAATGTTAATTATTGAAAGGTTTCAAATCAAATGCTCTAGCCACAGCTAAATATATTACACCTGTAAACCAAAATTATTAGCCTGATACATTGCTAATAATAATATTAGTTACATTACGATATGAAAACATTAACAATTTTTATAACCAATCTTGCCACATACATACTAAATCTGAAGTTCCCAACCAGGATGCCTCACAATTAATTGAAATAGATTTTTTATGAAAAAAAAATAGCAATGTGAGTAATAAAACAAATGATAGTATAAAACCTACTTAGCTAAATAAACCGAAGTTACAAAATATAAATACTGCACGGTATATTATTATTGCGTATTCAGTATAAAGTATAGGTCATAGGGTGACTCCAGATTTTTAGAAAATAACTAAGGGTGCCACAAGTCAAATAAGGTTGTGCTAAATACTGCGATGAACAGAGCTATACATACTTGGAGTTCCTAAGTAATACACGGGTTTAATGTGTTTGCATTTGGAATAAAAATAAGCAGCAACCATTAAAAAAGTAACCGAACCAGTTACTTTACATGTCAAACAGCTTTTGTGTTTGTTCTGGTGGTGATCAGTATCCACTGATCCGGTTTTCATGACAAGACTCTGCACTGATACAAAGTTCTCGCAGTCGTCAAGGATAGAATCGAGACTTAATCTAGCATAAACGGCGGATAAAATAATCAAAACGCGCACAAAAACGTGTTTTCGTGTGACGCAAAACCGGCATTGTTATCAATTGATGATAAAAACAGTATCAATCTGTAGTTCGGAGGTGGCTACTACTGAGATAGATAACATTGTTATCTATCTCAGTGGTGGCTACAGATATAAAACAATATATCTGTGGAGGTGGCATAGTTCGATATCAGTATCAATACTTATAACTTAATCTTAAAATCTTTAAAATAAGCGCTTAAAAAAGCACTTAAAAACATCATTATAAGCACTCAAATAAGCATTTGAAAAACTTAAATTTGAGCAAAAATATTTAATAAAAAAAAGAACTTTCTTTCTTTTTTTAATAAAGTAGGCACTAGACATAATTTGTAACTGTGCTAAAAATAATATAATTAGACTACAAAAAATATTGAAGCCAAATGATTAGGGAAAGTTACTAAGTACCTAAAAAAATAAAAAAAAAATAAAATAAATCTTTATATTATAAAAAAATCAAACTTCACTTTAGAGACATTTTGCCTTATTGTTTATAGATTTTCCGAGGGCTTTTCTGAAAAAACCATAGAAAGTAGAAAAACTGGAAATAAGTATATTTTTAAAAATTGTTGAAAAAGCAAAAAGCACTATCAAATTTCATAATTGAATGCGTTTTAACATAACGTCCGACATACACTTCCATAGCACTCTGCTACATTTTAAGCCAATCCATAAAAATAAGCTAATTCTTAAGTCCTGAGCCCTGTTGCCTGTTCATAACGTTCATAACGATATAACTAACTTAGTAACTTCTTAGTTCATAGTTCGTGTCGTTCGTGATATTATATTGTGTAATTTAATATAATATTATATGATCTGTACCTACCGGCATTTGCCGCAGACCGCAGTACTGCTACTGCCTCGTGCCGGCGCGATCCATTACAACTGGTGGCTCCGGGCTTCTTATCACCGCCGACGATTGTCTTTTATACGATCGTGGATTACGAATAACAATTTACGATTTTTTTTATCAGGTTATTTTTTACAATACGGTCGAATAGCCCGAATAGGCGATACGTTTTTGCGCCACCGCTTCCAAGTACGTGTAGTTGCAAACGTCACGAGCACCGATGCACCGTATGCATATTGTACAAAGTAATGCTCATGAAGATTTTGCACTTGGGGGCCCGACAGGCCCGCCTTAGGCTCATTTAATTTGGATTCGATGAGTTTCGACTTTTTGAGTACCAACCTATACACATTTGCCACACAGCCACTCAAGCCCGGATTAAGATTAAAATAATTTTGGGCTCGAGGCTAAACAATTTTACTTTTAGGGGCTCATAACAGCCATAACCATAATCAAAATATTGCTAACTCACAAAATATTTCAGACAAAAAACAATTAAATTTATAAATTTATTTCTAACTTTTTTAAATACAAAAATAAGCTTCTAAAAATAGGTCTACCTATGTTGCCATATGTCAACGCACGGCTATCCATGAAAACTATCATTAATAATAATTAGATTATTTTATCTTATCGTATTTTTTGAGTGCTCACATGACATACGCGGCGCGGTGGTACTCCCATCAGTTCCAACGCAGCTTTCGATTGAAACGACTGTCATTGCGTTCTTGCAGCTATAAAATATACATACCTCGATAAGGTAAAATCTTTTTATAATATTAATTATGGACATATGGAACTTTTTTAAGAAACGTAAATTAGACGATGGTCTTAATGGACCGTTAGATAAAACAAAAAGGTCTGACTATAGACACTTATTCCACAAACGTTCTTTTAGTATACTAAGGCGTGTTAAAACATGGTTACGATCAACGATGGGCGATGATAGACTGATTGGAATATGCAGGTTGAGTGTTCATAGAGAAAAAATAAATGCAAATAAAGAAAAATTTATTAAAAATGCGCTGACACAATTTGGTAGAGAATGTTCACGGAGATTACAATTTATATTTAATGAAAAAGAATAATGTATAATAATGCCTAATTGTAATGTTTTAGTTGTTATAATGACGAAACATATACATAATAATGTAATAATAATAAAATGTATAAAAAAGTTCATTTATTTTTTAAATTAATTTTGCTCCCCCCTAGACAAATGTCTGGGGACGCCCATGAGGTTATTCAACTTTTTAATAGTAATTCAGGTTAAAACCTAAATATCTAAAAATATATATTATTTATAATTAATTTTTTTTATAGAACTTCGAATTTGAGTTTTTGACTAAATTTTTATTTTTTTTAAAATTATTTCAAATTTTAATCGATGAATTATTTTGTTTTGATTTATAAACATTATTCGCAGTGACTTAAAAGAGTTAAAACTTATTTATATATCTATATTATGAATTTTACTATACCAATGCAACTTTCAAAATATTTAGATTAATTTATAAATCATGAACTTAATAACTTATCACATGTTAAAACATATGTTTTAAAGTTGTATTGAAAGTTATGTTAATAACAATAATATATAATATTGTATAAGTATAAATTATAAAAATAAATAAATATTTATCATATTATTTATAAATGCAATGTTTTCTGCAAAAATTGAATCAACTTTCCGCTTTAATAAAAATATAGTAAAATAAATAACTTCAATAGCGTAATACCAAAAAAACATATGAAATGTACATAGTTTGCTCTTAGATTCGTTTTTCATATATAAGTAAATCATTGAATTAAAATTAAACACATCCATTATGAAATATTGAAATGATTGGTATTCGATACTTATGGACACAACAGAACGGTATTTAGTTGTTTTTATAAATTATCAATTTTCATTAAAATCATAACTTAAAGTCTTCAAAAATTAATGAAGAGGATTTTTTGAATTAAACAATTTTTAACTACAAAATAGTTAGAAAATTTGTGATTTTGATGAATCATATAAAAAATTGAACTTTGTAATTATTGCGATTTGCAAACAAAAACTTATTAGAAATGTTGTATTCAATTTTTTATATTAAAAAAATGTCATCATACTTAAATCAAATTAAATCAAAATTTTCAAATGTCTATAAAGAAAATAAAAACTAGAAATATTTTCGTTCATAGACATTTTTGTATAAATATTTGGTAAAAATTTAAAGTTTACGTAATTAATTTTTGAATTACAAAAAAAGATACATATTTTTTCAAAACTATCCAAGATTATTTATACTAAATGAAATGAAAATAATATCTTTTGATTTTAATATCTTTTTATAATAGTTTATTTTAGGTTTATTGGTTAATAGTTTTGTACATTAGAAAAAAATATACTTATTTCAAATACCTATAGATTGTTAATTGTAGATTTGTAAATAAATTATTTTGATTTAAATTTTAATAATAAGTATCAGAAATTTTAGATACATAATAATTATATAAATTTCAGGGATAAAATGGATATGTAAATATGAAAAAATGCATTTAAAAAATCTCTTATAATGAAAACTTTTATCACTTGTTTCCACGCGTAGGTATATGAATTTTAAATCATGTACGGTACCTACTTTTCTTATTTTAAGTAATATATATTTATACTTTATTGCTTTTATTTGGAATTTCAACATAATAATAATATATGTTTCACTGCCTTGTACTTCACACTTATTTGGCACAATTAAATTTTTACTCACTTCACTATACATACAATAAGCACCTAACGTCTAAACCTAACCTTTTATAAAAATGTTATACAACATATTACATAATAATATTTAATCTTAATTTTCAGAGTTTTCAGTTAACAAAACTTGAACATACCTATTCAAGTAATAACAATCATATGGTAATACTTGTACATTATTTTTAATTACTTTATTTAATAATGATTTTATTGTATAGAAATATTTTTTTAAACTCTGTTCGGTGTACATAATATATACATTTATTATATATATAAAAAAATTAAATGTATTAATTATTATTTGAAAACAATTAATTTTGTTCTACGAGTGGATTCCTCTTTTGTTTTCTCCAACTTTTGTATTACAGGGATAGTATCAAGATCGTACAAAGGAATATGCTTATGAATCTTTATTCTAGGCTTTGATTCGTCTATCTTTATTACTACTGGACGTGTGATCGATGTAGTTTTGGTTCTTAAAAATTCTATATGTGTGTCGTGTAGAGGTAGATCCGGGCATTTTTTGTTGTGTAGTTTCCTCTTGCCTTTTTTATCTCGTGTAACACGTTGTTGTCTCAACAATTCTAGTTTGTCCCATACTGCTGGTGATCGTAAACTTGCATTAACGCCGTCCTTCAAAATTTGAATTGTTGTGAATGACGCTTGCCGTCGGATATCCAGAGGTATCTTAAATTGTGTAACATTAATCGGGCGGACTTTTGGTAGGTCCGGCCATGTCATTCCTAAAAATGTTATATAATCATTTATTTATTTGATATTCATACACCTTGGATATAACTTTTAGGAAAGCATACCATATCATTCTATTATGAAAAACTTTTTAAAAACTATGATAAATATCGTCATATAATAATTAACGATTTATTAGTCAATATATTTAATTAATTTAAAAGATTTTATATTCATAAATCAAAACCTAATGAATTCATTTTATTGGTTCCGTTCTTCATAAAAACTATTTACAAAAAATTATAAAACATATTTTTTGAGTGATCTTGACCGAAATTCGTTTTAAAATTTAATAGGTAATTAATGAAAAAATAAATATTTTATCTTAATTCGTTTCAGGCTTAAAGTCAGTTACCAGTAGTTTGCTAATTTTCTCTCTTTCATAGTTAATAATTTACACTTCTTTCCAAAAGCACTATAATATCTCCTTACTACAGGTGCATACTAATACATATACTATTATACTAATGCATTAAATGTTTATGAAAATATTATGTTAATTCAGTAAAACCTCGATAAGACAGAATCGCTTGGCACCATGCAGTTTTTCCGTGTCAACAGAGTTTCCGTTTTGACGATGTTCAAACAAATGAAATTTGAAAAAAAGCACCAAAGAAATTTTCCTTATTACTAGGGTTTCCGTTTTACCGAAGTTCCGTCTTATCGAGGTTTTACTGTAATTCAAAATCACAATCTGGGTTGTTTTATCTATAGATATCTACAGCCTACTTATACTCATTCTGTTTAAATTTAATAAATGTATTATATTATTTACATATTATATTTGTAATCAATAACCACTAATACTATAGGTAATAGTCGAGATATTCTGTCAAAATTAAGATAATTGATTATAATAAATATTTTAGCAAAAGTAATAATTTAAAATGAATGAACTAAAAATCAATATTTTTAAAAATTATCAAAAGACCTGCAGAAAAAACGTGGAAAAAAAATGCCAACGGCACGTAGTGTTCCCAAGCGGTCACCCATCCAAGTACTAACTACGCCCGACGTTGCTTAACTTCAGTGATCGGACGAGAACTGGTGTATTCAACGTGGTATGGTCGTTGGCAAAAGTCTTTGATTGTCCGAGTGGATCTAGATACAGGTTCTTATTGTTTTATAATAGTCATAAAAAGTGTTCATATAGTCATATAGGTTATAGGCAAGTAATAGCCAGCAAGTATCTACTTAATCTTGAAAATTGAATACAAGGATATTTTTAAAATTCAAGAAATTCAATGTACTTGTACACTCAGTGTATAAGTCATAATTATATTCGTTTCGCATACGGTTTTTTACGATATCGAAAATTCAATAGTAAAATTATGATTTATCCTCAAACGATTTTTGTTATTATATTGTTATATTTATAAACCATTGTATTTTCTATACATTATATAATTTTCAAAAAATTTAAACTAATTTTAAACTATTTTCAACTATACAAGTAAACAATACACCCACTTACTAATAAAAAACTTTGCAACTTACTGTGCAGTGTGTGAGTATATTATACTCGTAACTCGTGTATACATCTATTATTGGTTATAAGTCGTTAGTAAAGAATAAAACGTAATAATAACTGAAATAGAGTTCTTGTTATTCAAATAAATATATGATTCTATATATTTTATTATATATATATTCTATTATGTTTATATACCATACCCCAGCCACAGTACATATTATATATATATTGGTTTAACTACCTTCTTTGGATATCTAATATTTAACTTGTCCCACTCTGGGTCACGTTACAGTACTTATCATATCGTATAACTAACTACGATGATGCATTTACCCAAAGTTCCTACGTAATGACCGGCCAACGTCCAGATGCGAATCATCTTGTCTACACTGCTACTAATTATTAGCTCCAGTTTTTCGATGAAATCGATGTGATTAATGCGTTGCGAGTGTGCCCTGTACGTACTGACCAACAGTGGGCCAGCCATGTTCTTCGAGGCGGCACGCTCGGCTCGACCCATGAAGAATACAATTATCAGGAACGGAAAACGTGACCTAAGCGATGGCATGTTCACGTCGTAGATCGTGTGTCTCGGCTGTCCAAAGTTGGTTACCAACCATGTCTTGATGTAGCCGCTTTCAAAGCTCGTGATCAAGTATTCGCTCTTTGGGTCCGAAGCCATCGACGTGACATAATCATCCGCGATATGTATGGCCACGAACTGGCTTATGTACTTTGGAACTTTGTACGTGCACCATATCTGTACCACGCCATTACGTGTGGCCACGAGTAGGGTTCCGACGTTCGAGTCTTCCGGCCGGGCCCGCAGGAAGTGTGTGGCAACTGCCGCGTAATGCTCACGGGGCGTGTGTTTGATATCCAACCTCTTAAGTTTCTCCTCCCTGGTTTCTGTGTCACCATTGTCCCCTATTATACGGCTGCCAACGAGCGACAAGGAACTTATCTGGCTCTTGCTCACCATCGTTGATGTCATCTGGCTCTTGCTCGCCGACGACAAGTTCGAGTTCTTATTCTTCCGGGTGTCCGGCCTCATACGGGCCTTGTATTTTTTGGTCAGCTGTCCCGTCTCTAGCCGCCAGAAACCCATCACGCCCGCCTGCGTCGTGGTCACGAATAACGACGGTAGCTTGACGCACGCGCTCAACACCGGCTCGTCGTGGTTGGACAGCCACACTTTTCCTTTGGACAGTAACAGTGGGTCGTTGAATTCAGTCACCCGATGATCAAAACCGGTCACCAATATCTGTGGTCATGGAATGCGAACAAAATTACGTAATATAATCGCGGCTAATCACAATTTTTTATATTATTTACATTGTTTGAAAAACATGTAGGCGGTGATAATTTCGCTGCGATTTCGGTATTATTTATTAGTAAAGTCGGTATCACACGTTTGGAGAAGTAGAGGTCATTTGGAAAAATCTACTCTCTCTCTCTCTCGCAAGCCGTTCACCAACATAACAACGAACAAAAAAATAAATCTAACTTTTGAAACACACATATAGGTCGTATAAAATTTATATCACTACGATATGTCATAATAATATACACCTTATTGGGCAGCCAGAAGACTTCCGATATCCGGCCGCCGGACGGGATCCGCAGTCGGTTCAAGCACACACCGGTGTTGGGGTCCCACATGTGAACGCTGCCGTTCACCGCGGCGGTGACGAGCAGACCGCCAGACGGGTCGAAGTTGGCAGCGGTGATCTCGACCGGCAGGATCTCGCAGTACACCTCCTCGGTGTGCGCCATGGACCATTTGATGATCACGTCGCCGGTGCGCATGTTCCACACGGATATGGACGAGTCCTCGGCGGACGTGGATATCAACACCCGGAACAGCGCGTTGTACAAGGTCTTGACGACGGGCGTTGCGTGCGACTTGTCGTCTTGTAGCCCCGACAGCTCGCGGTCGGCGACCGTCGGTTTGGTACACTCGACCACCATGAACGACTTGTAATCGTTGGCCACGCATACGATGGCCTGGTTGCGCCAGTTGAAGTGCATCACGACGAACGGCCAAAATTGTTTTCTTTCCGGTGCCGCGGCCACCGTCAGCCCGTCGAACGTCAACAGGCACGTGGCCCGGCGCAGGTCCCACACCTTGACTATGCACTCCGTGGACACGGAGTACAGGTACCCGTTGGCCGGATTGTACGAGACGCGCATCACGCCCCAGTCGTGGCCCGTCAGCGTGGTGCAGTCCACGGGGCCCGACGCGCGGTCGGCCTTGATGTCCCACACCCTGATGGACCGGTCCAGGCTGCCGGCGGCCAGGTGCGTGTCGTGGACCGCGCACAAGCAGGTGAACCCCTCGACGTTGGCCGTGTAAACGGGGCCTTCGTTTCGTTTGGGTTGAAAGTGATATTGGGCCATCGACTGGCGATGCGACTGCGACACGGACGCGAACGAGCTGCCGGCGTTGTAAAACGCGATCTGTTCGACGGGCGCGTTGTGCAGCTGTTCGTAGAGGTACGCGCGGATCAACGGCGGACACTTGGCGGACGGCTTAGTGGTGGGCGGCTCGGCCGACGTCTGTTTCACCAGAGATTCGATGTACATCGGCTTTGTCTCGTTGGCTTTGCCCGACTTGTCCTTGAACGGGTTCCATTCGTCGGACGATAAGAACTCGAGCACGAACACGGTGCCGTCCTCGTCGCCGATCGCGATTTTCGACGAGCCGGTCTTCTGGCGTATGTTGAACGCGTACACGTGTATGAGACAAGTGCTCAACACGCAATACCCCAGATTGACTTCGAAACACAGCTTGAACTGGCCGGAAGACATGTCGTAGAACATCAGTTCGCCGCCCATGAGCGACAGGCAAATGACGCTAAACTCCGGCATCGCCACCAAACCTCTGGCCCTGGTCGGCGGCACGTCCTGTATCGTGATTATTAATTATTGTATAATGTTTGTCGTGCGAATTTTAATTACATAAAACGGTGTTTTTACGAAATTGCATATTCATCCGTAAATTATTATTTCTTCTCAAGCCGTTTTTAATATTTTTTTGTATTTCCAAAAAAAATAATTATAGATATTTAAAATTTTCAACAAATATTTATAACTTTAATTATACAATAAAATTTTCAAAATTGTTTAACTCTTAGAGCTATTTATAGACATGAAATAATTTCATTCTTCTTTCTATTTATGTAGTAAAATTTATTCGATGGGTCAAAATTCTTAACAATTTAACACATAATATGATCTTACATAAGTTGTCTTTACATCTGTATAAAAATATTAAAAATACATAAGTACAATTCTTGTTTAAATAGTTTTGAAGTTAAAATTTAGACGAAATTATTTAAAATAACGATGATAATAATTATTTTGTTATAATTTAAAGACATTTTTCGTGGGCACTAAAAATGTTTATTTGTATTATATTGTTATGAATTTCACTATACTCAACGACATTTTTAATTTATTTTAAGATATTATTATCTGTTTATACTATGAATTTGTTTATACTGTTTTACTATATTTTCAGAAGGATGTTATTAAATATTATTAGATTCTTCTTACATAGTACACTGCGTTTAATTTTATTGACAGTAATATTAGTTAAGTTAGGTACAGATTTTAATAATAATTATTAAGACTAATAGTTATGTTTTTATTCGTGGCAATCTAAAATAATAACGAGTTATTGGGCGATTATAGGTAAACGAGCTCACAATCCATATGTTAGCTGTACATTTATCTCGGTTTTAGGCATTTACATCTACCTACTATCAGTACTATCTATAATTTTCGTTTATATATTTGTATAACATTAAATTTATTAAATTACCGAAACGACTTGGTATGTAGCTTTCCATTGCATGTCTGATGTATAACGAACAATTTTCCCCGATTGACTGGCTGCTATGTATTCAGGTTCGTCGGGTTCTTTTTGAGATTGTTTTATTTTGTTCGGTAAGAACGTTATATCTACGTATCGAATTATGCCTTCTTCTCCGTATTCGATCAATTTGTTCGGTAGTAATTTGGGGATGAATTTTGATAATTCAGTTTCAGCGTTTGATACAAATTCATTATATTTACGCTTTATTTCAAATTCTTCCGCTAAATAAGTAACGAATAGTAAAAAATTGACGGTGCCTTTTTTTTTAACATCTATTTTAGAAAAAAATGCGTGGAAATTTTTATCCGACAAAACTATATTGTATGGTTTCAAAATATCACGCAATTGGTTTTCTTTTATATTCCCCTTAACATATTTCAGAAAGCTTTGCCGAATATCAGTCAACACCGTCTCGTTTACTTGTTTCATCAAATTATTTAAATATATTTTCTTTCCTTTAATATCTTCTATGTTTTCATCGCTTTCGTCATCACTAATATCCTTGACGTAATAATAAAATTAATTCAATTAGAGGTACTCATTTTAAATGTAAAATACAATTAACTCAATGACGTCTTAAACAAGTAACAATTAATTAATAAAAATAATTCTAAGAAATGTATTAAATATTTAGAATAAATGATCATAATACCTTAAACAAAAAAAAACAATTTAAAGACTACATATTAATTAATATGGTAATAATCTTTTAGTGGAATTTTGGTTGATAAATTATTAAGTAGAGAAAAATAGATTTTAAAAAAATTGATGCGTAAGTTTCGAATTAATATTAGACCTATTTATAAGGATACATTTTTACATTTTTACATTTGTTGAGAAGTGCATATACGCTATTTGTATTAATGAGGGAACGGTGTAAAGGGATATTTTGTGTTGAAATCAAGCCATTAAAATACCCGAGTTGGTTGTCATGGAACTAAAAAAGTTACAATAAACAAAAAGAATATATATAACACAACTTACACATATACATTGTGTATGTTTAATTGTTTTAGTAACACTAATTAAAAACGAATACAATTTAATGTTTATCTCCTTTATACTGTGTAGGCACCTACACAATTACGAAATCCGATAAAAATAAAAGATTACAAGAAACAAGAATCGGATTTATATCCGTGCTCGTTGTTCGCGTTTGGAACATTTGAAAGTTACTTATGCCACAATTGTTTCACTCGTTTCAAAAACTAAATCCATTTTTAACAACAAATTGATTAAACAATCGTTTATGTTTTTGTGAGTTTAAAATATGTAATGAATTGTCGTCATATTTTGAAAAAACCACTATTAAAATTAAACGTCAACCTGTTATTAAAAATATTAAATACTACCTTTTGTTATGATAAAATAGTTAATATGATAATTGTAACTTATATTATTTAAATTATGGCATGCATAAGCGTACTATTATACTGGTAGGTATATTTTGCTATTTTTCATCCTTTATTCTACATGAAACTATTATTGAAAATTCGAAACTTACATAATAGTTGTTATAAGTTTACTTATGTTCAAATGCAAATTACGACATATCCTTCCGCAACCGGTCACTACGTTCAAAATGTAAATACGGCGCCCTAACTTTAATTTGTACCTACTTTGTGTGTGTGGTAAATTTAATACTTGTCCTGTCATATACTCATACCAAATAAATAAATATCTTACCATTATATATTTTCTTGTCAAACTAAAACGTATACAGACTTCAAATTCTAGGCTATATTAAATTTAAATAACTAAATATGTACTTTCAAACGTTATAATTAACAAATATCAATTATGTAAAAATCAAAAATATATAGAGACCTATATTTTTAATGGTTGCTTAGCATTTCATTTATACGCATTTATAAATTTTGTTATAAAATGTCTCAGAATATGAGATGTAAAAAAAACATTTATCAAATTAATGCCTGCTCCTAAAAGATTTGTAGTAAGACAAAGGAAAACTAATCCATAATATCATACTGTACAAGTAGAAGTGCCATAAGGTGACGCCTATCACTAATTAATTGTAAAATAATTCAACTAAAACATAGTTGATTATATTTTCGATAGTTTTAAAATAAATTACTAGTTACATAATCAACAGTTAAATTTAGTCATTTATATATCTACTATACAATTAAGCCGGTATATATATTTTATAAATGATATATGTTACATAAAATTTATAGATATTTATAATTGTATTGTTATTATGTATTATTGACTATTGTATTGTTTATATTTTTTCGATGGTTGCTACAATTTGATGATTTATAACGCAGATACTATTTTTTTTTTAAACATAACTTGAGTTCATTTAGATTTACTGGAAAATCATAGAAATATTCTAAATGATAAAAATATTCGAATTATGTAGAATTATTATTGTTGTTGTTAGGGTTGGGCAGTATCTTGTATTTTGTATCTCAATAGAATATATGAAGTATCAAGTATCGAGTATCGCGATATATATTTTTAGTCAGTGTATATCGGGTATTTCATTAAATAATTTTATCGATAAATACTCGATACATTAATGCGATACTTTGAAAAATTAATTTTTTAGGAATATTTTTACTCGCTTATCTACCAACCGCGACTGTTTGACTATGTTTTAAGCACCAGTTGAACGTATGTTTTCCCTGGCCGGATTTATTCATAATTCTACCAGGAATAAATTATCAGATATTACTTTTGAAAAATTAGTATTTTTAAAAAGAAATAATAAGAAGTTATACTAATATATTATATTAAATAAACAATTTATTAGTTTTTAAGACGTTACGTACAATATAAATTAAATTAAACCTTAACCAGTAAATATTAATATATTATTATACATTTATACATATTATATAATTAAACATTTATACCATATTATTGGCTATTATAATAATCAGTATTTATGGTTTTTATCAATGCATAAATAAACCTATACAACCTACCTAATTGTGTATAAATAAAATTAAAAAAAAATTCTATGCGTCATAAGCTATGGCTAATCTTTTCAAATGTATCGAGTATCTAAATACTTAAAATGTAAATATCGAGTACCTATCTATAGTATCTCGGTACTCCAAATCCAAGTATCTAGTATCTAGTATCGCGATACTGATTTTTGAGTATCTTGCCCATCCCTGGTTGTTATTGACACTCGTCATCTTCTATGGAAAAAAATAAAAAATATCCTAAGAGCAGACAATAGTCGAAAAACGGTCTAGTAACATCTTAACAATATTGATAATATTGATAGGTACATGCTATTTTAACACAAATATAAAATAACTCATATATACTCGCATGATTTTTAAATTTTGTTTATTGTATGTTTATAAACAATGAATCAGTTTATAAATAGTACTGTCTGGATACTGACAATATAATGGCTTAGTTAGATTCAAGTGCCTATCTAAAATCTTTTTTTTTATTTTTAATAAAATAATAATGTTTATATTTGTTCTGTTCTACGTAATACGTATATAGGTACAATTACTATAATTAGTAATCGGTATATATACAAACACGAATCGGGCGAGACACTTTTCGGTCAAACTAAAAAGTTCAATGTTAACTATATATAGTTATGTAGTATATATACTACACATATAGAAAATTATATAATTTATTTGTATTATAAACATTTTATACAACTTATACTTTTAATACTTTTTTGTATGTACAACATATAGACATATAGTAAATATTTAAAATTTTATTTTTGCTGAAAAGGAAATAGTATGAATTTGGTCGAAAGTACCTCATGAGTAGGATTAGGGTATTTATGCACAAAAAAATGTATGAATATGTATGCACTTATGGACTTAAAAACAGTTAAATAATTTGAAAAATGTGCATTAAAAAATAAAGAAATGTGAACAAAAAAAATGCAATAAATGTAAAGAGACAAATTAAATCATTAATAGAATATAAACGAATCTGGTCGTTACTATTTTCATGTGCTCATTATATTAAGTAATTATCTATTACATTTTTGAATTTTCTTATTTACTATATAAACTATAAAAAATACATTTTAAAAAGAGTTGCACTGAATAATTATTATTGTTTGTTTTAAATGTTTCGTTGTAAATCTTCGTCTATTTGGTGCTAATACGTCTTTGAATCTATTAGAAGAAAAATCTCTAACACGAAACTTGGTTACTAGCAGTATAGGTATTCTACATCGGTCGTAGACTCGACGGAAACTAACTACAAATTATTAAATGTTCTGCTTAAATATTTGGTAAAATCGTAATGGTTCACAGTCTTAAGATAAGTTTTGATATCTGATTGTGAAAATTTAAGAGGGTTATCAAAAATTATATTTAAGTAGGTACTTTTAGTGCATATAACCATATTGAATTCTCAACAATAAATAAGTGATAATTGGTAAAATATTTTTTAAAAAACCGATAATCAAACTTATATCGGATTCAGTTTAAATTACGGTATTTTTCAGCATTTTGCATCGAACACCGTTATAAATGCCCTTAAAAACATAAAAACACAAATTATGCACTTTTAAATAAAAAAAAATAGTAAAATATGTAATTATTCTCAAAATAAAATTTTGATATTTTGAATATAGATATCATGAAACATATTACTACATAAGAATGGAAGAAATTGGGCAACCTAAAAAAATATGCGAAATCATAAACATCCTAACCCTACTCATGAGCCATATATAACAGGGTTTATATTTATACTATCTAGTGATATGACTTTAATTTTAGAGTGTATCGGAATTTATTATAGAAAAGGATTAACGAATTCCTGACACTATAGAAATATGAAAATATTGGTTTGAATTTGTATATTGGGGTTTGTTAGGATAATACTATTAAGTTAAATTTTTAAAAACTTTATTTTAAACTGAATTAAGTTACACTTTGATATGAATTAAGGTTAACATATACGGCTGTTGATAAACATTCATCGTTACCCGTACTTAATATTTAGCTCTTTGTTTGAAGTTACACTATTAATAGAGATAGGATGACCTTTATAATTTTATCAAACATTAAATAATTATATTTTATTACTAAACTTTTCGACGATTAAACAATTGTGAAAGACACGAAAATATAAATCTGGTATAGTTGTTTTGTTTTATAATGTGGGCAATATATCTACAAACCTTCGTATTATGGTACATTGAAAAGTTTCAAAAACAAAAAATAAAACCAAGTTCGCACGCAACCAAAAACCTTTTTCACTCTTTTGACAACATTGATTGTATTTTTGAAGCCTTTGACATGCTAGACTTACAAAATTATTGTCAGTATAATCACTAATCAGATGTCAGTATATCCTATCTACCTATTGTATATTGTATAACAATATAAAATAATATCTATGGAAATATTTGAATTTTAAATAAACGAATTTACATAATAACTTCGTTTACATATTTGAAGAAATATTGACATTTTTAATTAGTTAGATTATATTTTATAGGTAGGTAATTCAGTGAATACTTATTATGTCATTATCTTGCTATTAAAAAAATAATTTCTGAAGGAAGTGTTTTGATATTCTTCCAAAGAAACTCTTATCTAATTAAAAAAAAAATAAAAATCTTCAATAAAGAACGTAAAATAAATAATTATATGTATTTTTCATTAGTAAGTAAAATAAAAATGTACACGTAGATTTCAAAAATAATAATATTTGTACGAATACCCCTTTATCTATACGTATTTCTTATCTTATTTGCATATAATTCTGTTGTGTTCACAAATAACTGTTTCCTGCATCGATGTACAATGTCGTACATTAATTTAATCATTTATCATATTATAATTTAAAATTTAACTATTAAAATCAATATTATAATACGCACCTCAGTAATATCATATTACTAATAATATGTGTTCCGGGGAATTGTTTTTTTTGTTTTACTTGATCCACTTCTTAAATTATTCTTATGTCTAATAAGTAATAATCAACAGCAACTTTTATATTAACATATTCTGCTTTAAAATCTTCCATTAAACAATAGTCGAGCTTGTTCGATATATCTTATAAGTTATTATCTATACTACACAACCAGATAATATCTTATATTTTTTAGATTGAATTCACTGTAATAATTATCATATTATGCTATGATGACGTTATCTTGAGTACCTTGGAAATAAATATTCAACAGAACTCCTGTTGAAAATATTACCACTCGAAAACTTTTTATTCGATATTTTAATAAAGTTGAAATAGTGAAAAAATGTAATTTGGAAAAAAAATCTAGAGTTATTTTGTACAAAGTTACAAAGAGTTTACAACGCTGACTATTTTTACGTTAATAAAATATCGTAAACAGATAGGTATCTATTATATCATAATTTACAATAATATATTTAAGGAGATATAAGAAGAAAGTCCAATATTTCTAAGTATCTAATTCGTTGAATTTCGTAATTAGGTAAATAAATATCACTAATCACACTATATATTTTAATATTTATTATGTTAGTATTTCGTATTTTCGCCTACCGCACGTAGGTACATGTGCAGTAGTCTGCATAGTATATTTTTATATAATAGGCGGGTACGATAAATTAAATTCACAATTCTTTAACTTTCTATCATGATTTTCTTTACCAAATAAGTTTTAAGTGCTGAGATAGGTTGAATAAATATTATTTGACGTTATTTGAAATGTTTAAAATGAATAAAAATATTTGATATTTTTTTATTTTTAAATATTTACCTATCCTAATCTTGAATGTAGGTAACATATTTATTGAAAATGTTACGATCGTAACATTGCGTGACTTCGGATCTTTATAACTTTAGTTGAAATAATTCAATTGTGTTATGCATTTATATAGTATGACCTATTATTTTATGAGATTTACAAAATACCGTCATTGTACTTTTTTTGGCATGTCATGACAAAATAAAATTTGTTGAAAAATGACAGTTAGAATCATATACATAAGAATATAATCAATCTAATCCTTGCCACTCAAATACTCGATATGAATTGTAAATAAATAAATAAATAAATAATAATAAACTCTAAAAATATCTATTTAATTGAATATTTGCAATATTATTACGTTGGAAAATAATTTATTATGAATTAGAATGTTTGCTTTATTAAATAAATGTATTAATGACTATAGATATGGTATATTCTATATTATTAAGTAAATAATAATCTGTGTATTTTATTGGTAGGTATTTTATTTAAACAAGTAATAACAAATAAAAACATACATAATATAGCATTTTCAAGTTCATATATTTATATAAACTTAGACTGAGGTGACTTTTTTTTAGTAAGTACTTGGAAATCTTTTAATTATATATTGACTGAAGATCAATGGTAATTTTCGATCCAAAATTTGCGGTGAGAAGAAATTTATAATATTTGATATGTGAAAAAACGTATTGTTTAGCTTTATTACAACATGTAGCTTACATTTTTATATAACATTATACATTGTAAATACCTATACGAACTACAATAAAAATTAGTATTAGGTAAGGTACATGGCCTACTTTTTGTCAATTTTTATAATACACACATTTTATTACATCACACAAATGTGTTATAATAAATAAAAATGACCATGCTGCGTAATATGTTTTTTGATCTATAGTCTATATATAGTCTTGTTTACATTTTTACATAATTTAAACATAATTAGGACAATTAGGTAGATACATACATATATTGTATAATATTTGTTTAAAATTATCGGTTACTATGGGGTCTTAAGCTCTTAACCAAAAGTCCATAACTGATAAATTATTATCACAGCCATCGAAAAACATTAAAGCTCATAAAATATTATCTATGTTATTATAAGATAGAAAATAAAAATATTCACAAAATGTAATTTGTTATTCATTAAAATAATTGAAATATTGTAACAAATTATAGTAGTTACACGTTTAACTTATTTGGTACTATATCGATAACGAATTTCGTATTAGGCACACGCAGTTCGATATACTACATCCGACTCAGTGGTGTAAAATATATTAGTAAGCTATGTACTTACGTCCTACAACAATAAAAAAGTACATTATAACTTTTTAATCGTAAGTAAGTATTGAACTAATGTAATGTATTTGGCAATTCAAATAATTTCTTACGTAAAATAGAAGTGAAAAAAAGACTATAGGCAGGAGAAATGATAAATTTCAAAATGAAAAAACGTGGTTATCAAACTTAGGTATTATCATAATAGTATTAACATTTAGCTACGCATACTACGTATATAAACAGTATAAACTATAAAGATATTATAATAATAGGAAAATATGTGATAACAATAGTTCTCAATGTCTATGTAAAATAATTACATTATTATGATATTGGATAGGTATACCTATTTAAATATTAAAAAAAACTCCATTACAACGGAGAAAAAAACGGACTATGGACGAAAAGAAATCATTTCACATCCTATTATTGAGTATAAGATATTTTCGTGTATTGTGTTTCAGACGTTTCAGTGCTGGTACAATTTTAAAAATAGAATAAGCTATACCCGTCACCCTGTTTCTGTCTTCATTTTTTTTTTATATTTATTTAACATTGTGGAAAACTATTAAATCGTTTAGTTAACATAATATATTTTTTTTTTATAAATGATAAATAAAAACTCCCGTACATAGTAATGTAGTATACCGAATTATTATAACTATTTGTTATAAATGTTATAATACTTCTTAGTTCTTAGTTCTTATAGTTATTATCTACTTATATTACTCAACTTATTCTTGTTATTTTTTTTATCGTGATTATAAGTATAATAAACATATAGCTATACAAAGAAATGAATAATATGGACTTTTTACACGTACAACTATTAACTGTACCTGTACTATTTGTAACAACTACAATTTCAAATCGCCTTAATTTTATTAAAATAAATGTACTAAATGATTCAGTATTACGATTTATTTTACAATAAATTCCGCTTAAAACGATAGTAACAAGACCGGGTTACTTTTTTTCTAAAAATAAACATAAATATTATTTTTATAATTAATAGATAAGTAGTACTTAAGTATTATTTTTTAATTGATCGTCGTTAATAGGAAAATTATTTTTGTTCGTTGGTAATTTGACTCGTTGGTTGACTTCCATCGACGTTTTCGGAATAATCATTATTTTCATTTCTAGAATTTTGCTCATACGGTTCTATGTAGTCTACTTTTTGTGTAGGGTAACTATTGTTTTCATAATCATGTTGTTGCTGATCATAGTGTTCGACATTTGATTCTGGATAATAAGCGACATTAGCGTCGTGATTGTTATCAACATAACCATCATACTGTTCTTTGGGGACAGAATCGTTGTAGTTCGTATCGCCTTCTTGATAATAGTAACCGTCATTTGCGTGTTGTTCACCTGCATATGTTTCCTGTTGAGCATGTTCGTCATATTGGCCTTCGGGATGCCTTTCTAAGTTTACATTAGAATTATTCTCATAATAATAATTATCCTGCTCTCCACTGACGTAATTTCCTTGATGCTCCTGATAGTGCTGATCGATTTGATTTTCATTTGTACCTTCCTCTGGGTGATTTTGGTAATAGTAATCGTCACGATCCATTTGTTCAGCTACGTATTCTCCTTGGTGATCAGATTCGGTGTATTGATTTTCTGGTTGTGCTTTTGGGTCAATATTAGAATAGTTTTGATAATAATAGTCATCGTGAGTCGGTGTCTGATCGACGTAATTTCCCTGATAGTTAGGGTCAACATACTGCTGATCTCCTTGCTGATTTTTTATGTCATCTCTTACATGATTTTGATAGTAATAATCATCGTGCTCGACGTGCTCGCCTGTATATTCTCCTTCTACACCAGGTTCGGAATATTGATTTTCTTGTTGTTCTTTTGGGTCAACATTAGAATAATTCTGATAATAATAATCATCATTCGTGTGTTGGTTGTCGACATTATTTACTTGGGAATCGGGATTCTCGTATTGGTTTTCTATTAGATTTTCTTCTTTGTCGTCTGTAGGATTTTGATAATAATACTCATCGTGTACATTGCTGTCCTTATCAAAATTGTTTTGTTGAATGGGTTCGATGTTGTTGTGTGTTATGATTTCTTTATTATCATCAATAACGTCTGGATAAAAATGATTATCGTTAGCAACATGTTCCGGTTGTGTCTCATACCCATGAGTTGGGTGTTCTTTTATATGGTTGTCATCAGAATGATCTTGGTAATAATTTATATCATTCGTAAGCTCGTTCATCGAAACTCCATGTGTTGAATCTTGGACTTCAGGAATTGTTTTGAAATCAGAACTAACTTGTGTAACGATATTAGAGTTACCTATTTCATCATTTAAATCATTAACAACATTATTATATGGTTGAATAGTTTCAGAATTTTTTCGTTTTTCCCCACTATCATTTTATTAGTAAATTGTTGAATGTGCTCAGTTTCATATTCGTCCATATTGTATTTGTTCGTATTATTCATACCATTACTATGATCAATTATGGGTGAGCTAATTTTATTTTTAGGTGATACATTTGTAACATTTTTGTTATTATATTCGTTGTCGAAAGTGTCTAATTTATTATCCACATCATTCAAACTTGTATTTCCACGAGTATTTTCTATTTTCGATTTTTGTTCGCCTTTGTAACTTTCTTTTCGTCGAGTGACATTTAATATATCCCTTTTATTTTTAGTATTTTCTGTGTGATCTTGATAACTAAAATTGTTTTTATCTGTAATCTCTAATGATTTTTTTCTATTATTATCATTACTATCACGTCTGAGATCACGATATGTATTTTCATCTTTAAGCACAACATTGTTTTTATCATCTGGGGTTTTCGAGTAACTCTGAATATCATTATTATTATCATAATTTATTTTATCATTATTATAAGAATGAACATTTTTTTCTGATAAACTCAAATCATTTCCTTGATAATTATTTTTCAAATTTAAATATTTTTCAGATTCAAAAGAATTTCCGATTGAAGCTAACTTTTCTTGTTTACTTAAAGACTGTCTTCTTGAACTTACATTTATATCACTTGGTGAAACTCGTTGTTTGTTTATTGGAATTGAATAATTATCATTTGATAATAACGATTTTCGACGCTTATCATCGACTTTCGTATTTGATTCTTTTCTTTCTAAAATTAATTTATGGTCTTTCGTGATATAATTGTCATTAGTATTTTCTCCGATTGAATTTGTATGAATAGGTAGATCAATATGGTCATTACCGAGATCAAAACTAATTCGCTTTGGTAAAGTCGATGGACTTTCAGTTTTTTTTTTATTTAATATGTATTCAGTGTAATGATCATTGTCTTCATGCGATTGAAGAATTTCGTCATCTGCAGATTTTTTTTCAGGTGACGTAAGTATCGAGTTATTTTTATATGAATTTTCATTGATTACTTCGCTTCTTTGATTGCGTACTCGGGAATCTAATCCTAATAATGAACGTGTTCTGAATGTTTCGTCTCCTTGGTGTTTAATCTTTAATGGTTTAAAATCAGTGTAATACTTGGTTTTTTCATAACTTGGAGTCATATACTTTTCAACACGTTCTTTGTGTGGATTCCATACATAATCTCGGATTTTTTTTTCGAGTAAACTGCTGGAATTTTCTAATAGAGGTCTATCATACAAAATATCTTGATTATATACGGGTGAACATGGTCTTGTTATACTAGAAAACGATCGCTGCCCCAAATGAGGTTCATAATAATAATCACTATCATCAAGGCCGTGATAAATATTATTATCGTTTGTTGAATAATATCTTGTACGGTGTTCAGATGAATATGGTTCAATATATTTTGATTTGCCAATGCGATAATCATTTGTACTTCGGTAACCGTAATCAATCATTGAATACGACGGTTCTCGTTCAACAACTCTTACTGGTTTTGGATACCGAGTTGACCAATAAGGAACTTCTTCTTCAGGATATTGTTTAATAGGTTTTCGTCTGTAAAATCTATCAGTGGTTTGTCGAGGATATTGTGGTATAGGTTTTGATGTAGGAAAATAATATACTTGGTATTCTCGAGTATTCAATGTTCGAAAGTTCGTTGGTTTTCTATATTTCTTATGATTGATTGGCATATAATATGCGTTATTCTGGTCATCACATACTGTGGAATAATCATAAACTTGTGGTTTATAGTTAGTATTAGAGTTGCTATAGTCATTTGATAAATACATATCATTTGTATTTAAGTTAGATTTATTTTTATGTTGCCTAAGACTCAAATCATCATCAAACACCAAATACTTGTATTTGTTATTATAATCTATATTTTTATGATATTTATCAGTATTGAATGTGTTTGATAATGATTTAGGTTTATCTAATACGCCTAAGTATTTTAGTCTATTATGAATTGCTGATCCATCCAAAAGCGAATTTTGTTCTTTGATTGTTTCATCAAGTGTTAGTTTTATTAATCTAACATAATTGTCGCATCGTTCCTAAAATAATAATAAAAAAAAAAATTATTCATTATATTATTAAATTATTAAGTACCTAAGTTTTAAATATTAAACTACAACAATGGCATTATAATAATATATAATGAAATGGGCAATTAAATTTAAAATCATAATACTCATTAAATTAAAACATTCAACAGCTCAGAAATAATCAAATAAATAACCCACTACATTTTTATGAGTGTTGTGATCTACGTAATATTAATTTAATCAACTCAGTTTTCGTTAATCTCAAATTAACTAATAATTAGTTCGTTCAAACTTTTATAATATATTACTTAAATGTATAAAATTAAATACAAAATAGTTAGCAATTTTGAAAAAAAAAAAGCAAATTGATTATAATAAATAATAACTATGAATATATTATAAACGTATATCCATGTATATATATATTTTTTTTCATTGATAATACAATTTCGATATACTATAATTACTCATATACAATATAGTAAAATGTATTACCCTTAAACATCGCATTCTATCGATTTTCTCGGCCATCATACTGAAATTTCTCTGAGCTCCATCCATTTAGAAATGCGAAATATTTATTAACTATCTTCAGTATGAGCAGTACCAGTACTAAAACATTTTAATTAAAACATATTTATCGAAATTAATAATGTAATACTCATAGTTCATAAATGTTTTATTCAAAAGTTGGACAAGCTATACAATTAAAAGAACTTCAATATGATTTGTAATATAAAAACTTATATATAGCCATATAGGTCCCAATTTAATATATTGGTAATTACAGAATAAATTTTGATATCAAATATGAATAAAGAAACCAAACAAAATATTAAAGCTATCAAAATTAAAAAAGAAAAACTTTTAGTTTGTTAACTATATTATAAAGGTAAGTGTACCTATTACATTACAGATAAATAAATCAATGAATTATTATGAATAGGAAATATGATAATTATGCCTATCTATAATAGTATAACATGAGTAATAAACTCAAGCCTACGAAGAATAAACTTATTGAAGAATATACATGAATTTAATTATTTATTACATAAAATTGTCTGTTTTTTAATAATTTTAATAAAATAGTCAAATTCATTGCATACGTATGTTTCGTAGATTTATAAAATACATGGCTAATTTATTACCGATTAATATTAACTACAACATAATTAAATTAAATTAATAATGAGATATATTTTAGTATTTTACAATAATATGAAGAATATGGGAATAGTATAAAGATTCATATTTATAAATAAGTTATGTACAGATTATTTGGATAGACAGTCTTACTTTTTTTATGTACAAACCTTTAAAGTTCAAACAGACAAAATTCGTAAAAATCACTAATATTTGCATAAAAATTTTGTAGTTGAGAATTACTCATAAGTTAACATAGAAACCCAAAAATATCAAAACCACATACTCGTATAATTAGTTTTTGAAATACAAATTTAGTTGAAACTGGATTATTCGAACGTAAAATATTTTATGAAACAATGTGTTATTTTGTTGTACTTAATTCAGAAATATTAATCGTAGAAATTGAAAAATATCCAAATTGCTACTTATGTATTTTGTATAATTTTTTTTTTTTTAATATTCAAGGTAGTTTTAGTTAAAATATCAAAATTGTCTAGTGACTGTGTAAATGTCAATGGTTTTTAATAACTAATTATTTTATTATACCATTTATACTATGCACCTATTTAGTATTTATACTATTTTACATAAAACATTATTACGTTCGTATTGCCTTCTATGTTAAAAACTACAATTATTCGTTGTACAGTATTATACCTAGTAATTAATAATACAAAATATAAAAAATGGAAATATTTTGTCAAAAATTAATTTAAGTTTAGTCTATACCATGGTACTAATAGAAAAATAAATTACTTAGTACTTAATATATAAATATAATAATTAGGTATTAGAAAATAACTATAAAAATAGGTTGACATATAAACTTCCCTACTCAGAATCATATTATACAATGATTTATCATTATTGAATTAAAGGCAGGTAATAATTATAGTTATACAAAAACTGTTAATTACAATGAACAATAGTTCCATACAAAAAAGGTATTCAAAAAATTTGCAATAACAAAAATAGGTATAATCAAGATTAATGTAAATATGGAAGTGTAAAAACAAAACTGATGGCCCATGAACTATTAAGACAAAGTTGCAAATTTATAATAATAATAAGACCAGGGAAGTCGCTTTGCTGTATAGTAGCTATAGTAGGGGTCAAGTATTCTTCACCTAAGTAGGTCACTGATATAAAATGTGTTAAATCTAGTATAAAAAATAATAATTAGTTAAATACTCTTACCAGTCCTACCTAAATAAATTCGGAAATTAAAATAATATTTTTGCTTATTTAAGAAAAAAAAAAAAATGTTTTTAATTTTATGTGCTCATCTAATATCATTTGAAAAACTAGACATTTTAATTCGTAATTTATGGATATTTTTAAAAACCGTACAAAAAATAAATATTTCTTCGAATTAAATTTAAAAAAGCAGATGTTTTGATTGAACCTATAGTTAATAATTAAGTTTATATAAGTAGTAATAATTTATTATAATATTATATTTATGAAACAAAAAATGGACTGTGATTTTTATAAATAGACAATAGTAGAATAGTTTAGTAGAGTAGACAATTAAAATATTTTAATTTAAATAAATAAATAAATATATAACTATTTCAAATTCCATTGGATAATAATTTTTCACAACAATAAAAATGAAGACTAAAAATATTTATGTAAAATTTAAACCTTAAAATTGTGTGAAATGAGTTGTTAAGCAAATACGTGTACAATTTCTAATAAATGTTTACAATTTATAGCCTTAGTCAGATGGCTTTATTACATATACAATATTTGAGTTGACCAGTTGAAAAACTGGTAAATCTGAACAAAAACAATAATATAGATAACACCCACTTATTTTTACATTAGAACTAAGTAAAGAATATTGAAACATCAATACATCATATTATTGGACACTACGTTTTAACGTTTATTATTAGAAAAATTATAAAAATGAAGTACAAATTATTTTTAAAAACTATAATAAGAACTAAGATGTACTAATTTTATTTTATTTTTTGAATTTAATATATAAAAGGTTACATCTATATCAGTTTTATCTAGTATTAATATTATAATATTTGTACATAAATTAAAAAATACGAGGTAAACCCGATTCAGTACATTAGCACACATATTATTATGATACAAAAATGAATAAGAATATTGACCTTTAAAATATTTTGAATACTCGTTGATTAAGAAGACATTTAAAAAAATATATTTTAATAAATCCAAATAACTAATAAATAAAAACACTAACTTAAAAGTTAAAATAACTTTAAATAAACTTAAAAAGTTTTTAAAAAATCAAAATAAAATATCGAGTATTTTATTTTACTTACGTACCTAGTACATTTAATTTATTAGCTGACGTACAAAGCTAGGCTAATAAAAAAAAACAACGTCTACAAAACTCGAACTTTTTTTATCAACTTAAATCTTGCACTGTATTCACATGAAATAAAATATAAAAATATACAACAAATTAAATACATTTACATACATTTATATTTAAATATAAATGTACATAATTTTACGTATTATTCATAGTATAGTACTACCTATACTCTACATATACATAGTCATATGCAATATTCGAATATGATTATCGGAGTGTAAGGGTGGGAGGCTAAAATATATTTCTTTTGTAGGCCCAATGTTTTCTATTCAAATATATTTTGGTATGATTAGTGTTTAGGGGGAAAATACCAACTACCCCAAGTCCTCCCTAGTTACGCCGGTGAATTATTAACGATACCTATTAATGTATATAAATAGGGACAAGGATAAAATTACAAACATTTCATAAGTAGGTATAAAAGTGACTGTTGTTTAGTCGATATCAAAAGTATTGTGTCGTACAAAAGTATAGGATACCATATCGATATAATACGACAGAAAATTAAAATAAAATCAGTTTGTCCAATGTTTAACCGTCGTCGTTTACGCACTATGAATATTATACTCGTAAATTATAATAACATAATTTATTTACTGATTAGTCAATAGTAAGTAATAATTAATATAATATAATATGGTTCAACGCAATAGACAAACGCATAATTTCGTCAACGTAGGCCAGACCATATTTATGTATATGACTACTAATATACAATTATAAATTATAATTATAATCTACTCTGATGACGATAATATGTAGCGTGCTACAGCCTGCAGGCACTCGGGCCGGCGATCAATATTGTAACGATTCGTAATACATTTCAACGGCACGCGGCCGACGAATAACTAATGGTATTTTGTCATCGAGTAAACAACAGTTTATAGATTCGCGGAGTGAAATACTTATTATTTAAGACTAAGAGTTTAGAGTATAATATTATATATTTAAGTATGTTTTAAATGTGAACGTACAACAACTTATCTATATATCCAGCGGTTTAAGTAGACTAAGTAGAGGATATACTAATAATTTCAATACCTATTTTTTTAAGTTTCAGTTTTCAACCCTTTTCTTGTTTTTTCTAAAATGAAAATTTTTGAAAAATCAAAAATTATTTAAAAATTTCAATTCAATAATTGAAAATTATTGTAATGAAAACAGTATCACAAAATATATATTGGTGATAGAGTACTATATTTTTATTAATACCCGCTCACGAGTAATTTTAAAAATTGGACGAAATAGCGTCACGTGGACTAACACTAGCGGGTTATTAGATAAGATGTCAACTTTTTAATCATTATTTTTGATGTTGGGTTAAATGAGTTTTTCTTTCAATTTTGTTTTTTAGCTTTGCATTTAATTTTTTTGAATAATCATATCATTGTAGTAATTTATTATGTACATTAAATGTTGATTGATGGTTCAAGAAAACTTTAAGTGACCTTCCGAAAATATTTATTGGTGATCCCTGCTCTATAATATCTGTAAGATTCACTTATACGCATGGGCGCAACTAGGGGGGGAGCTTGGGAGTGCTTAGCACTCCCAATATCAAAATTATCACTCCCAAATTTTTTATACTGTATTTTTACAATATTTATAAAATTTCTGTTTTGATAATTAATAATTTACAAGTATTGACCAGCGAAATTGATAATTTATTAAAATATTATAAATGGAAACTTCAAATGTGTTTATTATTGTAGTCTTTAAGGCGTGTAGAATCAGTAGGTTTTATTTTTAAGAGGACGTAGTACCCGCATGTGTTGTCTCCGTCTTACACACGGACGACATGGCAAATTTTCGTTCACCAGTTTCAGTATTGTACTATTTGTACAGTCAGTTTTGATATTAAAGTGAATTTACCTGTTATAAAAGTTACTTTATAAAAGTAAGATTATTATCCAGGGTCCCACGTAACTTTTTAATGATATTATTATTTTTAAGTAAGTTATGATTTTTTTGAAACTGTACATTTTAAAATGATCATAACTGTTAGATCTTTGCAGTTAACAATTGTCCGTGAAAGATCTTTTTTTGTAATGCGAAGAGTGAAGAATTGGCTTCTAACAAGCATGCAACAAAATCGTTTTAAAAATCTAGCTTCAATATGCATTGAAAGAGAAATTACCAATAACATAAATACTGAAAACATTTTAAATAAGTTTACATTAACTAATAACAGAAAAATTAATTTATTATAACAATAGATGAGTATTATGATATTATATGCTATACTACAATTTACTATATTAACATTTTTTTTTTGTGTATATTAATTTTGCTTATCATAAATAATGGGAGGGGGCTGTCATGTTGTACTATAGGTTTTAGCACTCCCATACATTTTACCCTAGTTGCGCTCATGTTTATACGTGGACGCATGATGGTGCATAAGTGCGTTGTGCAAAATCCTTAATCGACTAGTGTGCGCACAACGTACCTACTAGCTGCGATCAACTGATGTTTGATTGGCGCCACATTTATAATAACATTATTATGATACTACTGCTGCTGAGTGGTTGTGGGAGGTAGATCCTTAGATACGTTTCGTTGTGGTCCAGTGGCCGAGAGGATTATGAACACTGCAGTCCGACGGTGGAAGTTGCGGTGTCTTAAGTTTAGGTAATAACATACACAGATATATCGTATTATATAAGTATTGTTTTCTGGTGTAGAGTGTATAGGGTAAATATATAGGGTCTCGCGTCCGCGCTATTGTCGAAGTTGCGTATTTTATTATTGTTGTTGAAGCCGATATGTCGAACCGTTTCGGTTGTTTGTATACCGCGACGGATGGCTATTATTTGTAGGGCTGCCGCCACCAACGTCCTCCATTAAAACGTCATCGGATTATCATGACATAACGGAAATCGTACGGATAAATATGTTTAAGATATTATTTTATTTGGGTGGTACGCGGACAATATAGAGCATGGCACAATATGCGCGATATATCGGTATAAAGGTGTGTTTTATTAAACACGATGCGATATCTTCGTATACGTAAATCGGACGCTGCGTTAATATAATATAATAAATAAAATGTCGATGTTGGACACCGGGACACGTGTACGCGCGGAAAACCACTGTCGAACTACTACTGCGATCGCGATCGTGTGCTCGGATTTTTAACGGCGGCCGTGGCGGTACACCGTGTCAACCGGTACGGTTTCGGCGCGCATCATAAATATATATATATATATTAAAAGCTCGAAAACGACCTGTCGACCATACGGCACAGTCGACGACGACCAAAACGATCGTATTATTATTATATTATTATACAGTACGCGAACATGATATTACGTGTACATATTGTATACACCTACTTATGATGTGAATAAACATAAACGGTACCTATATATATATATATATATATATGTATACGTATAATGACGCCCCCTCCCCCCCCTTTGTCGCGGTTGCCGAAAGTTCACCTTGGCACGAGTTTCAGACTCCCGAAACAAAAACAACGGGAAAAAAACGTCGAAATATTAATACACACACACACACACATATACTTATACTTATACACCACCTATACCTAGGTACTGGTTAGGGGTGTGTATAGTGGTAGTAGTGCACTCCATTGCTCGCGAAACGCGCGTATCCATATCGTTATGGCCGAGGGGTGGGAGGGAGGGTGGGTGTGTGTATATATACGACTCGCGGACACGCCACCCGGTCGTTGTCGGGCTGGTCGTCGTCGGAGCGCACGTAATAAACGTGAAAAACTTTTTGTGCATCGTCATTTTATATCATCGCCGTTGTCATTATTATCGTGTGTCGTTGTGTGTGTGTGTGTATATATATATATATACATGCGTAAGCGTTTATAATATACAATGTGGGTTAGACACCCTGCGCCCTCGACGTATTCGCGGATTTTTATTATTATCGTGTTTATATCGTGTGCGGTTATTATCATTATATATCCTCTTTTTACATGTCATTGGCGTGTTTTCGAAATGTTCAGCCGCGTGTATACACCTATACATAGTATATACCTACGGCGCGTCGTAGTTTTTATTTTTTAAATTCAAACGCGTATTATGTGTTTATACGTAGGTATATTATATTTTATTTTTCGCAAAGCTCCGTGACTGTCACCGAATGGGGCCCGTGCACGGAGGATGGCGTGGCGCTGCTGCAGAGGGCCTGCACTATTTATACACACGACGAGGCCTTATTATTAACGTATTTATTGCGTAGCCTCGTTTCGTGCGACTTTTCGTGTCCGGGGCGGTGTACAAGAGTGCAGGTCAGGTCCCGTTGTTGCTGTAATAGGGTGATGACGGGTATACACGGTGAACGTTATTATTATCACGTATAATCCGCGAATAAATCTGATGCGGTATTCGGTATTGCCGATATTGATGTTATGACCAGTAGGCAGTAGGCACCTAAAGTAAAAGACAATATTATAAAAAAAAAAAAAAATTCACGTATCCAGTGATATGGTGCTGGAGAAATACGGAGAAAATTAATTGGACGTAAATGCACACAAACTAAACAGTGTTGGATCTAATAACAGAAAACAGAAATTTGCCAAACCATATAAGTAAGACAAAGGCGGTAACTATGGCATTGGCATATGGTAATAGGTCATGTGATGATATGTCCTACTGCTGCCTCAGCTGAGACACAAAATGAAACTCCGCATACAGCATCAGTGTCGCCAGTGTCGCGTCACCGAGACGGTGGTGCTAATTTTGAATAAAGGCAAATCGGTTACACATATACCTTTACCTATACTTTATTTTTGTGACACAAACCAGTGGCGTAGTGTGTGCGTATGCTGCACAGCATACACTTCACAAATTGAAAAAATAATTTTTTTTTATATTAATAATGTAATATTTTTATAAAAAAAATTTTGATTTGCCGCGCTATAGTCCGCTATATCTAATGGCTGGCACCTATCATGTTCATTATGTACGCAGTATGCACGTTGGCGATTGCATACGGGTACAGACATTCACCTAACCTGACCCGCTCGCGGTCGTGTTTTTGTCATTCGTGTATGCAGGATCAGTTTTGCATACGCTATCGTCAGCCATTTATTTTTTGTTTATTAAATATAATATTGTGTTATGTATTTACGTAATATATATTAACAAACACGTAAGGCATTGTGTCACTGTATGTTTCAAGTTAAATATTAAGAAGAGTATAGGGGGGGCGTAGCTTCCACGATTTTATTAACTTACTATTTCAATGCATACGCTAAGCTGAAATCCACGCTACGCCACTGACATCAATCTAACAATTAATTTTTATTTGTTTTGCCATTTTAGTTAAGCAATATATGATCTCTTTTTAACGTATCTATGAATTTAATGACTGGGTCCGTACAATTTATTATAGTGCTGAAAATGTATTAATGTATTATACTATATCTCCACATTGAACATTGTTGTTGGTTCTCTGAAAGATCACCTCGAAGACAACTAAAACAGTTGCAGAATTCTATTGAGAATAGTGAATGTTGACGTTTCTTCTTCTTTTATCTCTTTAATCCAAAATTCCGATCAACCAATCCAATTCATCTCAAAATATGTTATAATTTTTTTTTAAATACTTGCTTTCTAATTATATACTTCAAACCATGAGTTAATTATCTATTTTATTCATAGTCATAAAAACAAGTTCTCCTAATTTTCATGTTGAAGTAATATCTCAAATCCAGTATTTTTTGTAAAATTATTATTATTTGAACAGTCGTGATTTTATACTTGTTTCCAAATTGCCTGGCTAAAGTAAAAAAAAGTAACCATATACTTTCGTGTTTGATCGAAAATTCAATTGAAAAAGCATTCATCACTACTTTTTAAAATTCAGTTTTTTGTATAAAAGATTTAGAACAGGAATGGCAATCTGTGCACGCACACCCAAGATTACACGCAAAAAATGTTTAGAACACGCGAAAAATTAAAATATTTATTACTTATTAGGTATATTATTTTATTTTTAATAATAAATATAATAATAAGAACCTTTTTATTACCGCTGACATCTTTCGGAAAATTATATTGTAGGTTTGTCATTTTTTTTTTTCATTAAACTTCTTATTCCTTAGTCAACTTGATAATTACAATAAGTTAATTTAAATTAATAGGTACATTATTTTTTCTTATTCATATAATATATATAATATATGATATAATAATTAATAATTATTTCTATAGTTAAATGACATGCAGGGAAAAAAATAGTTAATTTTTGGCACGTAATGTAAGAAAAATTTGTCATCCGTTAGAATAAAAATTATATTTATGAAACTATTAAAATATTACTACTTGAAAAACGAATATTTAATACAATTAATATGAAAATTATTGCCATTTCGTAAATTAAAAATAAAAATAGACATTTTTATAAAGTATTAAAATTCAAGTGAAGAAGTGTATCCTAATAAAGTTTGTGTTGGACATAATTGTTGTTAAAGCATAGATATTCTTTCAATTTATTAATTGATTTTTTTTTAATTAATGTTATTGTTATATTTATTTTATACTATTATGTACTGTTGATCTTCTAGTTTCAATTGCGTATAAAACCAATATGGATTATTTAATACGAAAATTAATTACCTATATAACACAAGGTTAAATACTATATATTTACCTTGCATATTATACTTTTTTTCATTGCATATTTTTTCTCTACTTTACATTTTTTGATTGTAACTTTTGTACCTACTTTTATTTTGATATTTCAGATTTCTATATTATATCATTATGCATAATTACATATATTCAAACGTAATCATAATTTTCTGATAACATGTATTTAATGCATTTTATTATATGAACCCATATAGTTATATGTTCTATCACAATAAATATAGGAACCTATATTATAACTATATTGGTATAGAATAAATACATTATAAATTATAATGTATATTGACAACGCCTTTCCCCGCAAAATAAGCGGAGTTAGCACGCTATTTTTTAATTTTAAATTTTAAATTTATCATCGGCTTTTTACTGCTAAACAAATATTTTTTCACTTTGAGCCTCCAATAAATTATAAATAAGTTTTTTAAAGAAATTTTAATAAATTATATAATTTTAATTCTTACTCCTATTTTCCATTGCTATTTTTTATACTTGTGTAATATGTATATTGAATATATTTAATAATTTTTTTATTATTTTAATTAAAACGATTAAATTTAAGTCATAAATTATTTATACTTGTTATTTATGTGTTCCTAGTTTTATGATATTGTTTGATATAGATAAGGTTTTATTTAATTAATGTTGTTGTTGTTGTGTTCTTTTTTTAGGTTTTTGTGTTTTTGATTGTAATATGTTTAGTATAGATAATTATTTTTCAAGTCACCACATGTGTGATAATTCCTTAAAATATTCTCTGGTAAATGAATAATGCTGTATTATAATTAAGGTATATTAAATACTTAATATTTTCCAAACAAATATTTTTAAGCTAAATCATTTTCCTACGTTTATTTAAAAATATTGTATTTTATTTTCATATACTATTTACCAACGTTGTACCTATTAGTATTGTTATCCTTTGCGCTATCTATGAAAGTTTTATTTGAACTATATAAATTAATTATATATTCATCTTGAGGGCAAGTTAAACTTTTATATGAGACATTTAAAGTTTATACATATTTTATTAGACATATACTATTGTTTATTAGGTGCCAGATGAAAATATAGTGTTTTTTTACAAAATCACGAAAATTGTAAAACTATAGCTTGGAAATGTAATATTAGGTACCCTCATACCTTTTTTACAATATTCAACAATTTGAAAATCCAAATGCAAAATTCAAAAAATTATATGATTAATATACGCAATCTAACATACAATCGGTTGTTAAAATTCCACCATATATTTTCTTAAAATATTCAAATGTAAGACACAGGTAACAAGTACTTTTAATATTAATTTACATTTGTATTTATTAAAATATTCCTTTTTATTTTTCTAGTTATACTACCCAGTAATTTTAGTTTTTTCATTAAAGCATACATCATTATTAATAGTTAAGGACAAAAATCATAAAAAAATTTTACAATAATTTAATATTTTATATAGTTTATATTACAACGTAATACAGCAGCAACAACTTTTAGATTTTAGGCGAAGTGATGAATGTATTAAAATTAAATTTTACAAAAATGTTCTTTTTTTTTTGTATCACCTTTTAGAATAGTAAAAATGGTTCAATCTTCTTTTAATCTTTTCTGATAAAAAAGTGAATCTAGTTAGTACTTTGAGGAATCAAGTGTATACAATTTCCAATATTTTTTTAATAATTAAGAAAACAAAAATAAACAATAATTGGGATTTTTACACAAATCCAGTAACATTATAGTATAATTCTCAAGATAATTTAATTTAGAAATTTGTTTATAAGTACATTACGCTATTAATACTATTAATTGTTGAAACGTGAATAAATAATATTTACTATAATAGATATTTGTATGAAAAAAAAAATAATAGATTAAAGATTAATAAACTAAAAAATAAATACTTACAGATACCTATAAAAATTATACGATAAAATATTTTATAAAAAATGCCAACGGCACGTAGTGTTCCCAAGCGGTCACCCATCCAAGTACTAACTACGCCCGACGTTGCTTAACTTCAGTGATCGGACGAGAACTGTTGTATTCAACGTGGTATGGTCGTTGGCGATGGAAACACATTGTCCGAGTGGATCTAGATACATGCTCTTATAGTCTTATAATAGGCATAATATAATTGATTGGTTACGTTTGGTAATAAAAAAAACGCTTACCAAGTCAGAGATCGGCATGTACATTTTCTTGATTTTCAATTTTTCGAAATTTATTAATTGTTTACAATATGTATGTAAAGTGTATTTTATTTTCATTTTCATTTAGTGAGATAGATCTCTGAAACCGGAGAGCGGATATTTTTGTTGTTTGGGGTCTTGCTAGACTCACACTGGCTAGGAGAAGTGCAGTGAAGATTTTAAGAACTTTATCTTTTATAGTTAATTTACTACAGAACTTCAAAAAAAATTAAAACACATTTTATTGGATGCTTCTTTATGTTTTTCAGCTTCATAGCTTTGTAGTGAGTTAACAATTGAAGATAAAAAGTTCTGAAAATCTTCACAGCACTTATCCTAGCCAATACGAATCTAACAAGACTCCAAATAATAAAATCTGTTCTCCAGTTTTGGTAATCTACCATGCTAAATGAAAATCTAGCAAAAATAATTATTTTTTTAACTGTAAAAAATTAAATCATTTTTTTTGAAAATATTTAATTTCAAATTTTGTATCTACTTCATAATTTCTTTTTAATGAGCTATTAACCAACTTTTTAACCATAATAGTTTTGGAGAAAAGTTAAAAATTAGACATTTTGTGACAGTTCACGCCGACGTTTTTGTTGATTCAAATTGTCATACCGCTTGGGTGTGATATCGGACCTCTCTCATTAATATTTTATATTATAGTTAGCTTAATCATCCACCTACTCATTACAACTGTGAACTGAGTTACCTACATTTTTATCATTTTGCTATATAACAAAAATTCAGACTTTTTTCATTTCAATTACCATCCTTAATTGATTAAAAATCAAGAAAGTAAAAATAATTTTTTAAATACTATCAAATATCAATAGTAGGTATCAATCAATATATTTGAATATATTACTTATATTAAATGGTACTATTTTAATATGTATTGCTAGGAACTAGGAATCATTTGGTAAGTAGGTATACCTACTACTGTTTTTTTTTTTTTTTTTTTTTAATAAAATTGCGCAAACTTGAAGATATTTAAATTATTTATGTATCTGTTCTATCTTCTATGGGTGACGGGTGTCAATGGGCTCAAAATGCATATAGTAAACAATGTATTTTAATAGTTTAGGTGTGGTTTAACGTCTATTTCATCCATTGACTTTATGAAGTCGATGATTTCATCAAAACTAACTGAGATAGTGAAATATCATGTTTTAGTTTTTTTATTACTTTCAGAACTAAATATAAAAATTAATGATACATTTTTTCATTAAATGTTTAAATATTATTATCAAACTAATAATTTTTATATTTAATTACATGCTCAACATTAATACCTACTAATAATAGGTACCTATGAAATTCGCAATTTTTTGGTTTTCCTAATTGGGTTAAAAAATGTAGGTAAGAATAAGGCTTTTCTTAAGTGTTTTTAATCTTGTTATTATATTGATTATGATAGATATTATTAAATCTGATTTTCGTCTTTAGTAGTTCACTATAAAATTTTTTTAAAATTATAATTGTATTTGGTGTAAAAAGGACACTAAAATACATCTTATTAAATTAACTATAGTCTATACCTATACTCTATAGGTACCTACATATTTGGCTCCATACAAATATTATTATCACGGCCTGGATTTGAATGAGAAATGTAATATTTTTTAGGCAATGCTTTTCAAGTACCAAATCCTTTTTCATACTTAAGAGAATCTAAAACAAAACTTTTATTTTACATTTTTAACAGTTTTGAAGCTTATAGCAATAATTTTTCTTTTCTTTTACTAATTATTAGCTTTTTTCTATTAACATAGAAAATATAGAATTTAGCATATAATTAATTATGAATTTATTTGCTATGCTTAGAATAAATAAATCAATTTTAAAAGTGATGTTTTCATCAGTCAACACTCAAAATCATCACCAAAGAATCTATTAAAAATTGTAATAAAATAACAAAATTAAAATATAAAAATGTTTTTACTATTTTATACTTCTTGGTCATTTTTTACAGCATATTTTGATATTTTTAAGGTTATTTAAATCTGGGCCCTAATTATTACATATTCTTAAAATAACATTTCAATATTCATCAACAATAAAAATCGATCAAAAAAATAAATAAATTCATTAACAACTATTTTAAAATTATATATTAAATTAAAATAACATTATGTATAGGTACATAAAATATTATTAATATCTATAAAAATATTTATTATGATTTGATGTCTCACATAGAAAACATTCAAATGAGTTGTCTTTATAATTGTTTCACCATCGTTCTGTTAAGAAATATGAGTATCAATTTGAATAAGTCAATTTTTCTTTAAAAACGTATAAAAGTATTTACCTCTGACTGAATATATAAAATTTAAATTTTTGGCAAGAAATCATGGCCAGTGTCGACTAGATGGGAATGACTCAGTATATCTGTGGCGGACAACAAGTATATGGTTGACCACATACTACAAAAATACCTATAAATGTATAATACCTTGCATCAATATACAAACATTCAATGTCTTGTCATCATGTCAATCCCAACATTTCAACGTATTGTACTATCCCTATGCAACACTGATATTGTATTATAATAACTATAACTAATATATAACTAATTTTATTAGTCTTGTAAATTGATAAAATTCACGACATGCGTGTATGCAACCCTAATTTATTAGTCAACAAGTTTCCAATACAATGATGTTAATTTATTAAATATACTTAATAAATTATAAACATAAATAAAAATTAAATAACAACCAAAGTAGAGAATAGAGATAATAATATAATTTATATTATACTATACATATATACAAAATAAAAATAAATATAATAAAATAAGAAAGGCAGTACCTATTAGTAACAATAAATGGGTAACACAATTATCACACATAATTCAACTGTCTCAAATGGCACTGAAATGTATTTATGGCATGTAGAGTGTTTGTATTAAATTTGGTGCAATTAACTGATGTATGAATAAATAACATATAATAAGTATAATTTATTTAAAAGCAATTGTTACAGATCAATGATTTTAATATATTTTAATAATTTTGTTCATTACTTTTCACATTAAAATATACAAATATAACAACTCAAAATATATTATATTTATTATAAGGATTATAGAAAAGAGCAAAATATTTAATAACATTTAACATCAAGTAGAAATCAGTAATAATAACACTGATTAAATTTAAAACATAACAGAATTATAACACATGTATTACTGTTGCCTATATTATGGTAAAATTAAACACATTATTAAATTTTAATATTTATTTTCATTCCTAATGTTTTCATCAATGTTATCACAACTGATTTCCACTCTTATTATTAATATTCTTTTATTTTTCTTCACTAATTAATAAACAATAATAAGTACCTATGTAAAGATAATTTATTCTAGATATTTTCTTCGAAAATAAACATAAACAATAGTCAACACTAAAATTTTAACAAAATTATTCACTTGGAAGTACTTTTATTAGTTACTTCTTTTGGAATTGTTAAGAGGACGCTATACCCGTATTTGTTGTCTGTTTTACTAATTTACATCATAGCAAATCTGCGTTTAACAGAACGCATGCGGGTATAACGTTTTCTTAAACAACAAATTTAATTTTCCAGTTAATTATTAAAGTTTTTGGGCTTTTATACAAGGTTTGCCATATCGTCGACCAGCTTCAACAAAGAAAGCATGTTCCATTTGTTTAACTAATTCATTGAAAAACATATTAGCTAATGCTGAATGTAATTGTGATTTAAATTCATAAGACACAAAAAAAGTAATAACACAAGTATTTGGATTATCTTTTAATCCTGGATCACAATTCCATTGAGTTAATAAATATTTAAACAGTTTTCCATCACGACATTCTGCTTTAATCATATGAGGGCGTTGAAATGTAATATGTGATACATAACTTTCTATTATAGGAGGAAAACCAATTTCTAAATAAGTTTTAGCATGATCCTTTCCTTTAACTTTGACTGTAGACTGTCGACAAAATGGTAAAAAATGTTTATAATTTTCTGTGTCTTGAATAACATCAAACATTTGCTCCGGAGAATATCTAAAAATTATGTATTAGATTAATAAAAATTTAATAATTTCTAAATTATGTAAAATTTACCCAATTAACTGTTTTTCTTTATACTTTTTTCCGTTATTTATTCCAGTATTAAACACATTTATGAAGTGTCGTATTTGTATTCCATACAAATATTTGGGTGTTATTGCTATTTTTGTAAGACAACTAGTTGAATAGAAAATATCTTTGCCATTCATTAAACTGATGAACTTCCATTCCCTATAAACAAAAATAAACAAATTAATAGAGAAACATCAAATTCAATAAAAATTTAAAACAAATTGTTAAACAGAAAAAAAGTTATAATTAATTTTATAAAACAATTATAAATTAAAAATATTATTTTTTAATTATTGAATACATTAAAGTAATCATATTAGACATGAATTATAAGACTACTTGAATATACTTTTATTTTTTATTTTTTTTAAATATAGAAATATTAAGAGCAGTTGACTATGGAATTATACATTTTAATAATTTTTCTCTTGAAATAAAAGAATATTTTAACAATTTCACTAATATTAAAATGTATTGTACTTATAGAGTGGACTATTAATCACGTCCTACTATGTAAATGTGTTTTCTGATTGTGTAAATAATATTTACAAATTAACTGATTCACTCAAGTACCCATGATTCAGTGGCAGATAAACCTTCACGACGCCCTGAGGCACGCTCAGTGTTTACAGCCCCACTTTTATAAATACTATCTAAGGATCGTAGTTTAAACGGGCTAACATTGAAAAGTGATGGGTAATAAAGTATATAGTAAAAATAAAATAACATAACAAATTTGCCGCCCCCCTACAAGTTACCGCCTTAGGTTTGAGCCTCACAAGCCTAGTGATTAATTCACCACTGTCATAATTAAAAAACATTATCCCTCAAAGGCGAAAAACATCCTTTGCAATAAGATTATCATTTGCTTTTTAAGACAAAATCCAGAATATGTGTCAATGCAATAGTTTTGAAAAAATAATTTATGTTTTAAAAAAATCAAATTTATGCTTGGCCATTCATTGAACACCATTAATGCAAGTATAGGATTTTTACTAAGAATACAAATAAATGTTATGAAAAAATATTTTACTATTTGTTACTCATAAGTTATAAGTGTTATAACATTATGCCTCTATGAGCGTAGTATCCTTTATTATGTTAAAATTATCATTAGAAAAAGTGTACTTTTCTTATTATTTAGAAATATTATAAATTTATAACTAATAAAATAACAAAAGGTTGATTTAAAATCAATATATTCTTCTAAAATTGTAGAAGTAAATAAACCGAAAATAATTAATTAATCTCCTAGGTACTGTATATTTAATTATTATATATAACACATTCTATATAATAAACTAAAAAAGAAAAAGAAATAAAATGTAAAATAAAATATATTAAATGCTCGATTAAATGTAATCAATGGTTAAATTAATTTGTTTTTTTTAAATAAAATTTTAATATAAGTTGTTTTATTTAAGATTTTTGAAATAATGTATACTATGCACATTATTATAGAAAAATTGTGAGGAAAAACAAAATTAATGTGTACATCAATTATTTAGTATTTTATTTTATTTTACTAACAATTGTGAAATTTAATTATTCATAATTTTTTATAGTACTAGTACATGACCTCGAATAATGTTTAGCTAAAATTGAGTAGGCGAAAAAAAAACCTAATTTTAACTTATAACTAATGTATACAAAAAAAAATAAAAAAAAATACATACCTATCAAGGACATTTTTTTTATACATTAAAATAGTTTTTTTTTTTCGTTTGATTATGTTATAACCATTGATATAAAAAATACATTATAAAAATATTCATAATTATCTTAAAAATACAAGCAAATTATTACATTATATATAACGATTGAAAAAATGTACCTGTTTTTTGAACTAGCGTTAGTATTAGTTAATCGCCTTAAATTCATAAACGTTGCTCTAGACATGACTTCAAACTAACGAGAAGCGATCAACTACAAGGAACCTTTGGCATAACGTTACGTAATTTATAAACAATGTCGAGTATTAAAAAATAATTTTTAAGACGCCGATTGTAGAATAAAACTTTTGAGATGGAAACAATTTTGTGATAGCTTATCAACAGGAATAGTACTTATCAAAGTGTGATACTAACAACAGTTGGGTACACCACATAGATCGATAGTCTAAACGAAAAAATACGTCATTATGTCTAATAGTATTTTATTCTAATCTAAGCAGATTTAAATATAATAATATTATAATTTATAACATTATGGTACGTACGACAAAGTGCACAACCGCTGGACTTAACTGCTTGTTGAATATTTTAGTATTAAAAGTATGTATGAGTGGGACATGTGTAGGTACCGTACTAATGGGTAGAGCCACTAGAGCCGTTAGTCTACACTGCTCGTACTGCCCCAGCGCCCTGGACACCGCTGAATACACTTTTTTCCAATGTTCGAGAGTCGAGACGGTACTAATGAACAGAGCCGTGCCATTAAGATTTGGTGCCCAGGGCAAAATTAAAAATATTCGCCCCTGTTTTATTTATCATTATGCATTTCATGTATTTCAATTTTTTGGCGCTCCTTTAAACCATGCCCCTTAGCCCGCCCCCCATGGCACGGCTCTGCTAATGAGCCTTGGGGCTGACTTACTCGACACGCTAAAAGCATGAATCAAGAATATATTTATGGGAAAGGGGACATCTTGGATAAAATGTCAGGCTATGCGATAAAAAAGCGTGTGAATATTGTTTAAACTAATAGGTTATTGGAATAAATTCAGTTTAGTTCTCTAGTTATTTTTTAGTAAAAATTGACATCTTTTTCATGATATTTTTTGTAAATGTCTGTTTTACTTTTACATTTTGTAAAGAAATCGCACAAGAGCCAAGCTGCATTCATTCCAATTAATTGTACATATATTATATAATCATTAATAATTAAAAAAATATAAAACATGATATATATATATATATATATATATATATATAAATGATTAAGTACAAAATAAAATCGTTTTGTCTATTTTATTTTATAAATAGAAAATAAAAAAACAACTTGCAGTAGGTACTTATACACGTTTGATCGGCGCGCGGCGGTCACAATGAATGCAGTGTGCGATATCGTATCGTATGTCAGCTAAATTTATATTTTTACAAATAAATTTTCATTTATCACTACACGATAAAAATATCGTAAATAATAAAATAAGTAAACTGCAAGTACCTTATCAAATATAGGCACCTACATCAGTAGATCACAATCGGTGCCGCGTTAAGCTATATATAGCCGCTTCGGGGCAAATTAAAATATGCCGCCCTTAAGACAATTACAATTCAAAAATTTGCCGCCCCGCTTGCCCGCCGTTAAACGCGGCTGTGAACACAATCAGTGAAATCTTAATAACTTAATAAGTGATAACCTCTGTCCACTGCTATCATAGTAGTATTGAAAGGACATTAGGTATAATAATGTTATAACTGTTAATTGTTATTAGTTATTAGTTTATTAATTATTATATAGGTACAATATATAGATAGCCTGTACCATTTAATACAAATAAATACAATATTTTATTTCGCCAAAATGTTATCAGTTAGCTCTCTAACTTTACTAACAAAGAATGCTCATCCATAATATAATTAGATCAGTGGCGTCATTTGGGGGGGGGCAACTTAGGCATTTGCCCTAGTCTAACATTTACAATTTTACATCAACCTTAAGTTGGCACGTTTAAAAATTTTAAGAAGTCTTATTTTTAACTACTAAAGGCCATTGTTATAAATCATAATAATGAATATTAATATTTCTTAAGTAAAGATTTATTGTTAATTTTTTTTTGTTATATTTTTTAAAGAACTATAACATATTATTAATCAAGATGTTTAGTATTTACATTATGTGACTGTATATACTGCTAACTTATAAATCTGCTGTATTAAAAGGTACCTATTACCTATTTATTATTTATTTACATATTACTCAATTATTCTATTTTTGATTTTCTAATTCTAATAAACATTTGACAAAATTGTTTATATTTAATACTTCAAAATCCTGTGTGTGACGTTTATATACCTAAAAATTTACCCCCCCCTCCTCACCAATTATGGCACTATTCTATGTGAATTGCGTGGAAAAAATGTTGAGTCGGCACTCGGCAAATCAGTTAGTAGTTGCCCTAGTCAAACAAAAACTGAAATGACGCTACTGAATTAGGTATGCATAAATTATAATATAATATGGTCTGCGGAATCGCATCATGCTATTTTCATGTTATTATTTATTTATTTATATATAATATGTTACTATATGGTTATTATTATATACATCATATATGTATGCGATACTTATAGGCGGGGCTCGTAAGTTCACATATTTGCATGTTTTTCTTGCAACACGGGAAAACATGCTAACTGAGATACAAATCCGTTTTATAACAACAGTCATAAAAATGTTAAGTTTAATAGTGCATGTTTTTGTATATTATATATATGGTGAAAAGGCATATTGGGCACGATAAAGTAGATTTTTTAGAGTTATTAGCACATATTTATTTTATAAAAAAAAACGTTTAAACAAATAAATGTTTGAATTATTTTTTATTTCTTATTTAATTTTTTATTTACAAAATTTTAGTATCTGACTATTTGTTTGATATATTTGTATTTTCGACTTCTCGTACGACTAGATCCGGCTCTATAGGTTTTATGCGTTTTATACGCAGTACCACGGAAACGTCGGAAACAATATTGTCGTTACTACCACCATCCTCTATTGAGTCTATCGTATAACGTGCGTATGATCTATCAATTATAATAATTTTCTTGTTTTGTCCATTGTTGCAACGAAACGAAACCTGTGGACTGTGGAGGCATGTTTTGGAAATTTGGAAGGATTCGTACCCACGCGGCCTGCACACCCATCATATAGCTATTTGGCATTTGCTAACTGCTGGTATAATACTATTATAATATTATGTACAGTTTTCTTGCACTTTTATTTGTATGTGTTTTTATCGTAGCCACAATTGTTGGATAAAGGTGTAAAAAATCAGACAAAGAATTACATTAATTAAAATTGATAAATATGACAAAACTTTTGTTTGACAAAATCTTACAATGTGTATTAATTGTATATATCGAGTGTTATAATACAATGTATAAAAATTAAAGAAATTAAATACTTTTAAAATTAATAAATATATCTTATTATTTAAAATTATTTATTAATTTTTTTTACATTATGTATATATTTAACGTGCATAATTTAAAAATGTTAGTGTATATAATGCATATTTTTTAATTTTTAGTGGATGTCTACATGCTAATTTATGCATTTTTTAGTGCATGAACTTACGAACCCTGCTATATGTGTTATAAATGTTATAATCAATAATATAAATATAATGTGTGTATGAGTTATAATAGCTCGCTGTACTACCAAGTGCTAAGTACTAATATTAAATTATTATTTTTATTTTGGGTTTTAAACAGAAGTAAGTACCATGGACTCTTTATATGTCTATGGTGAGTAATATATTTGTTTTACGATGGTATTTTTTTAAGTTAATATTTTATTTTTAAAGTAAGTATTGTAGTCTGTAAGTATAATTAATAATCACAATTTTAGATTCTGAGCGTAGCGATCAATGTATTGGTCTTTAAATGACTAATTTTAAATTATTTAAATTATCTAAAGGCATTTAATATTTTAAAATTCATACCTATAATCTATATATAAATGTTATTGTTTGATAAAAAAATTAGTTCAAAGTTATAATTGTGATGTTATTTAAGACCAAAAATAACAATTTTAACGTTATTATGTTGAATATTTTGAATCCAATAAATAATAATCGTAGCAACTTAAAATTGTTATCACTACAAACATATAATATTATTAGTACATTCTATGTACAATGAAATTGTAAAAAAAAGTGGCTATTGTTCTGCTGTATAGTAGAGATGGTGAGTAGGTCACTGGTCACTATAATAACGGATGTGTTAAATTTGAGTGCAATGACAGGTATCATTGTATACGAAAAACGATTCTGAACGGAGATGATTTATCAATCAATAATAATTAATAGGATACTAGGATATATATTTAAATTGTAATATATCATTATTTTACTTGATTTCGAAAACAATTTTCATTTCATACGCTCATAAAATTGTTTCTATATTGACGCTGGAATTTTTTTTTACAGTTACTTGAAGGAAAACTTATGGATAACCTTGTATTGGGTTTTTTAACCTTAGGTATAAATCACAAAAATTTTATGAATTTTCAACTTCGAAATTCGTTGCAAATTTTCGCGATTTTGATACATTTTGTAAAAATTTGAACTTTAAATGCGTTTAAACAAAAATTGCGACCAACGATTTTTGATTTTTTTTACTAGGATAAGTAAAATTTATAATAAACCTTGTATTAAATTTTAAAGTTTTTTTGAAAAGCCAACTTTTGTTTATCGGAATTTCAAAAAAAAAAAAAAAAAATTGGAATAATCAAAAATTTCATTGGTTTATAAATAGTTTAAAAAAATTCTAAATATTTTGAAAATTTAATTGTAAATAAATAACGCTAATATAAACATTTGGTGAAATTTTTAAGTATTTACAATGATTCGTTTTTAAGTTACATCAAAAAATCGATGAGTCGAAGAGTGGTTATGCGTAATAATTCCCGTTTTTCCGTTATTTTTTCAGGGTTTTTCCTTATGCTTTTGAAAACTACTGGAAGTTTTTTACTTTTGACCCCCCCAAAGCACCAACTAAATGAATTTTCCTTTTCAAAGAGGGGTTGAAGTCAAAGCATTATTACTACTCCAAAACGTGATAACAAACACAAAAATAAAAAAAAAACACACATATCATTGTAGAATCAATACATTCATCACTCCATTCAGAATCTAAAATTAGGTAACTATAGTAAATCATCTGTTAACTCTACTGTAGTATAAATCATTGTAATATAGTGTTAAACTTGAATTCAATGATAAATTATGGAACACAAAAAATGATTCTGACTTCTGAGTAAAAAATTATCTATCAGTTTATGTAGTACCTACTGACTAAATATACTAATATATATGTTATTAATATTTGTATATTTTATATTAAATTTTGACCGAGTGAAATTTTTTTTATCAATATGTTTATAGAGTTGAAACCTTAGATATGAATTTTTAACTAAATACTTTTAATATTAGTATGGTAGAGTACTTTTAGTATTAACTTCGCGCCCTAGTAATTATTACATGCAGTGTTTTAGCTTTATAATATAATTTATACATAGCGTCGATTATTCTTATAGGTTATTAGTTATATAACACTTGAAATAACTAACGAGTAATAATTGTATAAGTTGAAAAATAAAAAATCTTTCCAATCATTCACTATTTATAGCAGGTACATATAGTATAAATATAGATACTGTTATAGGCAATAACACATTTAAATTATCCCCTTACTATTATATTTATATTAATGATTTATTTGTTTGGTGAGCTCATTAAAGAGGTTGTCAGTTTATTTATTTACACGACCTAGTTTCTAGAGGTGAACGAAACTACCCTTATGATGGACTAATTTTTTTCAACTAACATTCGTGTGTGGTATACCTTCGCAAAACCTACGAGCTACGTCGCGTGATCGTTAGTAATGTTCATATAATATGATATATAATATTATTACCTGCTTTTGTGTTCAATCATAGTATAAATTATATCGAAAATTAAAATTATAGAAACTATTGAAGTTAAATATGACAAACCGACAGTTACTTGATTTAATATTCGATTATATTTTCGATAGTACCTACCTAATAGTGCCGAAAGCAGTTTTGAATCAGGTTTTTAAAATTAATACTTAGAACGGCAGGCAGATGCCCAGACATGATTATCTTAACTACGGTATATATTATTGTACACAACATTATGTTCATTATGATTTGTAATGGTCTCAACATGTACAACATTGACACTGGTCCAAGGAATAACGACACAGTCGGTAAGTAAAAATAAAATTTTTTTATGTCGTTTAAAATTATATTACTAATTATAATTATTGTTTGTTTATGGGAATTATTTTATTTTATTCAGCTATAATCATAAATCCAAAGTTTACTGGAATTAAAAATAATGAAATTTGGAATACTATTGATGGGCACATTCAAAAATTAAAGCAAGATGTATTTAAACAAGCTGGAGTGTCCGTCGAAGTTTATACAAAAACAAACATCAAACTATCGAAAGGTAAAGCAAAGTAAAATTGTATATTTATATTATTAACAAAACAATTTAATTCATTAAAACTATTATCAACCGGGCCTATAGCTATATCCCAAAGATACATAAAAAATTGTAAACAATTTTATTCACGTCACTATAATATGATATAAATATATAATCTATATACTTAATAGTAGTCAATAGAATGTGAATTACGAAACATGTGATATATTGAAAAATAGATGGTAAAAAACATGATAAATTAATTTCTGATATCAAAAGTATTCTCCTTAAAATTTTTTTAGTATATTTTTAAGTTTAAGAAATTGATTTTTAACAAAATGATCATTTTCCAGGAATAAGTCCCTTATTATGATGATAAAACATTGGAATAAGCACTTTTTGGAAAAAAAACAAATTTATTTTCATCAAAATGCACTATTTCCACAAGTACCTAGTTTTTTCTTTTGTTAAAAATCACTAAAAACTCAAATCAGTTTTTTGATATAATTCAATTCACAAAATATCAAAAAATATTGTACATGTATAAAAACAATTTGAAAATATATTCAAACGTTTTAATTTTTAGAATAAAATATAATAATATAACAAACAAAATAAAATAAAATAACATCCCCTGTTGGTAACTTAGTACTAACCAATACTTAAATAAAATAAAATAAAATAAAAACATATTAAGAACATCACATACAATTTTATGATAAAATAAAGTACAAAATAAAAATAATTAATATAATAATATATCAGTCTTTTTAGTAACTAAATAAAAAAATAAAACAAATGAGATTAGTTTTAGAAACTTTTGTTCACTCATCATCATCATATTTTTGACAATCTACAGTTTTTTGGCAAATTAATCATAACAGTTTAACTTTATTTTTAATAAAAAAAAAAATTTAAATCCTTCCATGATTCGTTGAGTATACGATAATCATCACATACTTTACATTTTTTTGAAATTGTAATTTGTAATGATGAATTGATGATTATAATACACTTAAAATTATTTAATTTAAACTATAAATTTTCGAAAAATATTTATACGTTAGTAAGTTTAAAAATAAACTAAATTAAAAACAATAGCTCGGAAAATATTCGATATCGAGTATCGATAATCAGTTATCAGAAACGCATTCGTCATAAATCGTAATTGATTTAATCGAATAATATATTATGTCATGACATATTAAATTGTTACTAATTTACCATGATGTATATTCGATTATAAACTTCACAACAATTATTGAAATAAGTTCGTAGCTTATATTGTAAAAATATAACAACCACAGCCACGAATTGAAACCATAAAATTAATACTTAACATTTACGATTTGAGATATAAAATTAGAATTTTAAACACCAACATGACGGCTGTAAAAAAAAAGTTATGAGGACCGGGGGGCGTGGGCTGCTGGTGCCTGCTGTACACTGTGCACGAAAGTCGATGTCGAGATGTATTTATGTAAAGAAGAAAACAAGTATAATTTATTTTTAATTTTAGATATGGTTTCGATCTTCATTGTATCATACTGTGAAGATATTTGGGATTTATACTATAAAGCTGAATTCGAAGGAATTCACGGATTACTGTATATTTCAATAACAGGTTATGTATACAATTAATAATTCACATAATTAATTAGTAAACAATTTTAAATATAAAATAATATTTTTTTTTTATTAAACCTTTAGTTAAATATTTAGGCATTCGTGTAATTTACAATTTTTGTGATTTTGTTGAATTCCTTAAAAAAATTGTGACTTAATATTGTCGAAACTTTTGCGGTAAGAAAACATATTATGAGGAATTAAATATTCAAACTTTTTTACGCAAAAGTATAAATTTTATCATACATAAATCGAAAAAAATAAAAATAGTAAAACATTTTAAATAGGCATTTATAAATAACATACAAAGTGACAAAATATTTTGAAAATTACCTATATCATGACATGCAAAAATAATAGTTGAAATAATGAACAAAAAAAAAAAGCAATTGTAAAATAAATAAATTCATTGCTCTTCTTAGAAGTCGAAATTATTGAGTACTAAAATTGAATTATAAGTACCTAAGTCATTGATAAATTCACCGTCAGAAATATTGTTGGATTTTTTTGTCATTTTAATTTATTGTAATTATATGACCATACATTATTTTTAAATTTTAATATTTTTCATACGTACTAATTAATTGCTTTGAAATTGAAATATCAAGAAAAAATGATAAAAGATAGATAATATTCTTATCTTTAAATAATATAATAGCCATAATTATTTTTTACTTTTGTATTAAATCTAACAATACGAAATGGATTTTTATGAACGCAAATTTGCCATACAATAATTTTAATTTGTACCTACTTTTGTAAAACGGAAACTCGTGGGCGGGCGTAATGTCCTTTCAAAATTAAAGACTGAAAACCAACATAAGTGCGTGACATGTTATATACCTAATTAATTTGTTTTAAAGTCCTATAATATATACTCTTTATAATCCTGTAGGTATACGATTAATAAAAAAACTGACAAAAAGTTTTGAATCTTTACATAAAGTCAATCCATTATTAATAGTGTAAGCTTCTATAGATACGTATATCCGATTAACCGATTATATTAATCATTAACTATTAAATTTCCCGTGAACGTACATAATGCATTATAGTCTATAGTGCATTACAATACGCAAATAAGCTTTATTTTATGAGCTTTTAAAATTGTCAAAACATACATTACTAATTATTTATTAAATATAAACTTTATATACTTAAAGTAAACCATACAATATTACAAATTACAATACATTGATAACGGGTTTCCGTGTACTATATGTCTATATATATGACTAATGTTTCATCGTGTTGCTTTAAAATGCTAAATTGATCAAAATGAAACGATATTTCTCAATGGTCATTGACCATTATATACTGTTTGTATATTATGCTTAAAAAATAATAATTTAATAATTTCTTAGATACTGACTGCCCTAGACTACCAACCGATGAAGCAATTACTATTCCTTTGACTACCCATCAGTCGGAACTATCTCAAATGATATTGGATTTAAGAATGTCTAACGCGTTTTCATGGAAATCAGCAATTTTAATGCATGACAATGCTATTGGTAATCTTCTTTAACTATATTAATACAAATAAGAATAACTTACATAACATTTTACATGAATAAAATAATTAATATATTCTTATTTAAGGTGATAGCATTGTACAACATATAGTTACCTCATTGACAAAGCACTATCCAAGTAATATTTTATCACCATCCGTAGCTATATTTGAAATCTTTACTCAAGGATCTGAGTGGAAAAGGTATTAATAATTGAATCTTATTTTAATATTATTTACCAATAAGGCAATAAACTCTACTCAGTACAAAGTATTTTTTGAATTAAAATATTATATTATGACTATCATATTTTCATACTTAACATTAACCGTACTTAGCCTATACCTAATCTATACTAGTGATATATATTTAAAGATATATTAAAATTAAGATCCCATAATGGACACATAATAATTTTATTTATTTAAAATACAAATTTGAATTTCAACATAATAAAATATTATATAATATATATGTCAGATGTGTTAAATTTGATAGTATCTAAGTATAGTAATTTAAAATTGCGATAAATTATAAATATTATCATTCACATGTCTCTCAAAGTACCTAGTGTATTTTAGTATTCTATAAGAATTTATATATTAGGTATTTCAGCCTTCGGGTATATTGTCATGTTAATATGGTTTATTTATTAAAATAATTTTGTTAATTTATTTTATTTTGAAAAATATTTTTTTATAAAAAATGTTAATACATTATACCTATATTATACTTAACAGCAGTTTTAATCTATAAATTAATGGAAGAATTATTTTAATAGAAAATAAAATATATACGGTAATATTATATACCTATTATCTAATAGATATGAGACAATTTGCAATTAACCTTGGTAATTCGGATGATCAGATGATATAAAATCTGATGCAGTTGGTGTTTGGAACATAGTACAAACTGAAAAGTATTGTAATGAATAGTTAAACTTTTAAACATCAAATTCAATGTTAAGCTTAAGAGATAGGTCATGTTAAACAATAATTGTGGTATAGTACCTACTACCTACTAATTTTAACTTTTAACGCCATTGAAACGTTTATTCGGTTATGTTGTTATGTAAAATACCATTAGTGTACGATGGCGACGTACGTGTACCTTTGTAAAAACAATGGTATATAATTCTAAAACAAATAAATCAATTAAAATTAGACAATTCAATATAACAATAATGAATAGTTATTATTTGATATTTGATTATTTGGACAGACAAAATGCCCAATAAAAAGTGAATATAAAAGTCAATGTAGCGCGTACAATTTTTTTAATTAATTACTACACATATATTAGATTAATTACTAAACACATTTTTAAATTTTAAATATACATTGAATTTTTAGGTAAATTGAACTAATTACAATATAATACACTATTCTTTTTGCAATCGATTTATATTTATATACTAACACGTTCACACAAATAATTTTTTTCATACATTTTTAAGGAGGAAATTATTTATGGAAGATCTTGAACATTTCTTGAAAATAAGTGAAATGAATTCAAATTATATTTGCATTGTTAGCATTCATTATGTACCTTTAATTCTAGATGTGGTAAGAATTATTATATTCAAATAATAAAATATTGCATATTTGAAAATAAACAGTGTATATTTAATAATTTTAGGCTAAATCATTGAATTTAATGACTGCTGAAAATAGTTGGCTAATTATTATTCCCGATTTAGATTCGTCTAGAAGTAATATGTCATCATTTACAAGTCTGTTGAATGAAGGAGAAAACATATCTTTTATTTACAACTCTACAAAAACAGATTCTAAATGTATTGTAAGTTCATAATGATGATATTATAATAAATAAAAATCTTTAATAATATAAATATATAATATGGTCGTTAGTTTATCAGTTACTTATTTGTAAAAATACTAGAAGCACGCTCAAAAAACAACATTAAACTACGTTTAAATAGGTCATTAATGAAAAAATTAAAGTTGAATAAAATAATTTTGAAAAATATCAATTTGTATATTTAATGAATTATTTAAAGCTTTATGTAACGTACAATAGTAAATATTATACTAATACTATTATTATAATAAATGATGTACTTATAAAAATCCGAATAGACACATTTTAACTGGGTATAAATCCAATGTTTAAATTTTTTTTAGATTTGAAAATTAATTTAGGTGTTATTTACATTTTACAGTTATTTAGGTACCTAGCTATATTTTGATCTGCTTATAATGTCCATAATTAAATTAGTAGGTGGACTTATAATCAGGGCCGGCTTAAGGTATAGGCGAGCTAGGCACCTGCCTAGAGCGGCACTTAAGCTGGGGCGGCATTTTCAAAATTAACTCATACGTTTTTTTTTTATTTCTATTGGTATTATATAAGAAAAATATTTTAAAAAATTTATCCGTGAAAACCAACTTACCTATAAAATAAAATAATATTGTTTAAAGTTATTACCTTACACTGTGTCTAATGTAAATCAAATCCGAATTGCAGCTAATGTGAACTATTTAACAACGCGTTTGTCGCAACGCATTCCGAAAATAGCAAATATGTCCATTTTAATTACGTCCGATGCGTGTAGCGTACGACAAATTAGACTTGCTAGTTGCTACAAATATTTTCAGTGCTCAATCAATGAAAAAAATTAATTCACTTATTACCCATTTAAGTTTGCTTAGCTACTGCATTCCATTTTTATCCTTTCCCTATATTTAAGGTGCCATTTATTCTATGAAAATAAAACTCTTCGTTTTTAGACTTCTAATATCAACAACTCCATGATGATATAGGGTAATAAAATAAAATATAATACTTAAACAATTATTATGTAGGTATCTAATAATTATGATTAAATAATAGTTATAAATACATATAATATATTTATAACGTTCGTATGACCAAAAATTATTTGTTTTCAAACTAAAATTATCCGGTGAGTACGACCAATGCGATATCTATTCAATTAAGTATATGAATCACGAGACAAACCTATTCATAACCCAAAACAAAGTTTTAAAATTAATATTTTCAACCAGATTTTAGACACTGTTATCCAATCAAACATTAGAAATTTTCACAACTTACTAAACACAGCAAAAATGAAAAATATTTTAAAAAGCAATAAGCATTTAATTATTATGAATTCCTATTTCCTAAAATCCAAATAAGTAATATGACTAATGAATTTACAATCAATTATTATATAACTATACAAATATGACATAAAAATAAAAAATATTTCGGTATATTTACAACACTACTTATTATTTCTTTAAAATAAAAAAATAAAAAAATTTTTTTTAGGTATGGTTACATAAAAAATAGGGGTGAGTGGAGGGGCTAAGTTAAAATGAGAGCACAATTTTTTTTTTTAGAGGCGTCAAAATTTGATTTTGCCTTGGGCACTATTTTTGCTTGAGCCGGCCCTGCTTATAATGAATATTGAAGTTAATAAATGGCATTAAATGTATTATAAAACTTCAATATAAGATCATTTTTTGTAATTTAAAAAAAACGTAATATGGTTATTTTTTAATTTTTTAAACCAAAAGCGTACATACAAATTAATATATTTTAATTATTTGACTATTAGAAGTGTACTTAATAAGTTATAAAAATCAGTTACATAAAACAAGAACTAAGTTAATATACTTATACTGAAAGGTATTAAGCATCATAAAATGTTTTTTTCTACTAATGTATTCTATCATAATAACCGTATTATAATGTCTGTATGTACGTAAAATATACATTGTAAAACATTTATTGCAAAATCTAAAAACAAATATATATATATATATATGTATTTGATACAATGAATTAGTATTTTTCAAATAAGTATCTGAAAAAATATATAATCATTCAGTTTGGGTATCTATACTAGTATTATACTATATCATTATTTACGTATTACATTCCATATTCGATATACATATATATTTGAGACAATTAGTAAAGTGTTCAATTCAATGACAATCCTAAACATTTTTAATACTATCCTTCTACGTCTTTCACACACATTTTGCTAAACAATATGCTATCAATACTTTTTTATATAGATATATTATACATAATTAAGATTTTATTTTTCTATTATATTTAAAAAATATTGAATATTTTACCATAGAATTTTTATTATAATACATTTAAAGGGTGGTATTTTATGTTTGGTGGATGAATTAATGTCTGTATTCATAATGGCCTTCAGTGCATTGATTCAACAAGAAATAGAGTTATCACAACGAGTATCGGAAGAAGAATGGGATGAAATTAGACCATCAAAAACTGATAGGAGACAATCGATGGTGTCGTTCATGAAGGTAACAATATAATTAAGAAAATGTACATAATAATAATTGGTGATTAATATTTAATATTAAATATTATTTATATACAATTTTACAACTTATACATTTTTAACAAACATTTTCAGAATTCATCAAATCGAGTTATTAAACAAATATGATTGAATAGACACGTAGGCCGTTGTACACTTTAAACCTAGACTAATTAAAAATGTGATATATAATCAGAAAAAAAAAATATTTTTCAAAAATTACCTACCTTATTATTTTTAAGAATTTATAATTAAATATTTATCAGTGTTTCCTGTACTTTTTGAACTAAACCGCCATATATATCACCTACAAAACTTTCGATAGATAGCGAACCGCCTCCATTTTAGTGAGATTATTTTTCTTGTATATAAACTAAGATTACTTTTTTTTTTAGATTTTACAATAAATAAAAACAAAACGTTCTATACAATAGCTGTAGTTATTAAGCAATGACAAACAAGACATGATTATTATCGGTCATCACTAGGGCAGAGGACTTGTAGCTCTAAAAAATCACCAAATATGCACTTAAGAGGACGTAGTACCCGCATGTATGTCTCCGTCTTACACACGTGCGATATAGCAAATTTTCGTTCACCATTTTTAATATTGTGCTGTTAGTTTTGATATTAGAATGAACCGACCTTTTATACAATTTAAAGGTAAGATAATTATCCAGGGCCCCACATAGCCTTTTATTGATATTATTATTTTTAAGTAAGTTATGATCTTTTTGAAACTGTATATTTTAAAATGATCATAACTTACTTAAAAATAATAATCTAATCGGCAACTCTCTAGAAGCGTTTCCAGGAAAAACATGCGTCTGAGAAGTCAAAAACCATATTAATATTATGATCAAAATTTAAAATAATTTTAAATTCAACGTTATTTAGGCTCGTTTCACATGGGCGCGTATCATACGCGACGTATCGTACGTGCGCGTTTTCGGTTACATTGGTTAAATACATAGCCACTCCGACGATGCCGCGTTTCCCTTGCCGGTATGAACTCGTCGAAAAAATATTGAAAAAAAAAAAATTTTATTATTCACAAATTAAGGAATTAAAATAATAATTATCCTAGTGCCAATGTAGGCCATTTATAGGTCAACCATTCTCCCCTTGGAAAATAAAACCATTATTATGTTAACATTTCTCATACTCTTTGCGAATAAATATGTTGATACTTTATTGCTAATAGAGAACAATTAATTCAGCTATGTCCAGTAGTATAATTTAAATTATTTTAAAAACAGGGCATTATATTCAAATTTTAATGAAAGTATGTTTATATAGGAATAGAAAATGGTAATTTATTATTTATGAATTTTTACATTTACAACAAAACAATATATATATATTTAATAATATATGAAATAAAATAATACGTTCGGTTTATACTAATATAAAGACCAATGATAAATACAAACTCGAGTGCCTTAAAAACAAAAATTTGTATAATATTGTTCACAGTTACGTTTGAACGAATCCGGTGTATGTGAAACATGCCCAATGTGGCACATTGATTCTGGTGTTACGTGGGGCCAAGAGCATTTTGGTCATGGATGTTATATTATTCCGGTGGGTTATTGGAATACAAAAACTGGTTTAAAGCTAACTGAACCGCTTTTCTTACATTTGGCGAATGGTTTCAGAGGAATATCATTACCTATTGCTACTTTTAATGTAAGTAATAATCAAATTTATAATATTTAATACAATATTTTGAATCTCCAATTTTTCAAATGACTAATAATGGTCCAACAAATACAATTTTCAAATAAAATGTTATACATACTAATTGATTTATTTTAATTATTTAGATAGGTTTATTATATGATGAACTACATTATTTTAGGTAAAAATTGTTAATATATCATTATATTGTTAAAGGCTTGTAATGTTTTTACAGTTTCCACCTTGGCAAATCGTAAATTTTAATAGAAGTGGACACTTAATAGGTTATAGTGGTTTAGTTTTCGATATTGTCGATCAATTGGCAAAAACATTAAATTTTACGTGAGTATAAGTTTTAAATTAGTAGTTTATCTAAAAATTGTAAAATAATGAAATGGAAAAAGTTTAAAAAATTATATTTTAGTAGGTAAGTTGTATGTATTGTGTCTATTTAACGTGGTATACGCAAGTTAGGTAGAAATAAAAAAGGAATTAGAAAATATCGTTTATAATTTACATATAAAGTGTTTCAAAAACATCGAGTTTTAGAGGATATTATAAATATTTCTTAACAAGTAGATTTTTAATAACAATTAATATTTTGTAGTTATAATGTCATTGTCATATCTAACTCGGACCAAATGAATATTACGAGAACTTTATTTACGCAAAATGTAAGTCAATTATACCTAATTTAATTATTTTTAATATCTAATCATAGAATGATATATGTTATAGAATATTTTGGGTGACTATGATGCTGTGGTTTCAAAACCAATATGGGATAAAATGATAGACCTTATTCGATCCGAAAGAGTGAGTTACAAATAAAAATCGACTTTCAAACACATTATTAAATCGATTTAAAAATTGTTTGTAGTTTCGCATTTGTCGTAAAGTTATTCTTTTTGGTTGTTACTAAGTATTATTTATTTTTAATTTAAATGTATTGCATTATTATTCATTATTATATATATATACAAGTACAAAATTGATTCCTTCATAGAATTAAAGTACGTATAATAAGTCTATACAAAGCTAGTAGGTAGCTACAGCTGAAAACAAATGTAATGATATAATTTTTATTTGCTTATCTAATAATATATCATACATGTATCACCTGCCTATATTATACATATACTAATTACTAATATGTAGTGTATAATGATTAATTTACTGCTTATTTTCAAAAATCAGGTGTTTATTGCAGCAGCAGCAGTTGCTGTAAAAGAATCAAACCAGGTATTTTTTAACTATACAACGCACATAAGTCTAGAGCCACATCACATTTTAGTGGCTAGACCAAAGGAATTAAGCCGAGCTTTGTTGTTTACTGCTCCGTTTACGTTATTGGTAACGTTAATGCTAAAATATAACTATTTGCCTAGGTTATAGAAATATTTTTATAATTGATAATAATAATTAATAGTACATCTAAAATATTATCATAATATGAGTTCCACGAGAACACTATAGGGCGTATAGGCAGTAGCGTATATTTAGAAAAATATTTGTGGATTACCTACCCATAGGCTTTATATTAATTAATTAGGTGGTATTATGATACTTATAGACCTTATAGTATAAGGTATATGATTATATGTACTAAAACTTTTCGACCGATTTACCACACCGAGTTGCAAAAAAGGACGTCTATAAAATGCTGATTACTATATTATTACAATATTTTTTATGGTTAATTTATCTGTGTCAATTATTACATTTATGACGTTTCATAACGTTGAAACGGTTTTAAATTAATGGAGAATGGTATTTTACTGGTTAATGGTTGTTGGTTAATTAAATATGTACTTAACTCAAACTTTCAGTGAGAAAATGAATAGAGGTATCTGAGCACTAAAAATCGTTTCAACTATGTTATTCTTTACTCTGTGTTTTAACGTCACGTCGTCCAGCTATAATATTATTACAAATAATAGTGTTTTTAATAGAGTTTATTTTTGGAAATTATATAAAGTTTACAGTTTTTACTAAAAAAAAAATGTTCCTCCGCCCTAAGACAAATTCTTAATGACGCCATTGGTCGGTACCTAGTAATTATATAGGCTATACCTTTAATAAACCCTTGTTAAGACATTTTAAGCATAGATTTTTATGATTTGATTAAATTTATGAATAAAACCTATTCTATACCTTACTGATAATATCTCAAAATTATAAAAAAAAAAACAATAACACATCACAGAATTATTAATAAAATTATGACTATTATCCGAATTAAGTATCTTCCATAGATATTTGCTATGACTATAATTAAACGTGTTTTAAATTAAAAACCTATTCATTTTTTTTTTTAATTTTTCAGACTTGGTTGTGCATAGCTGTTGTGGTTGGTTTAATGGGGCCTATATTGAATGTATTTCATATCCTTAGTCCATACTATGAATATCACAGTATAACAAGAAAAGGAGGTCTTAACTCGCCATTAAATTGTTTTTGGTATGTTTACGGCGCACTGTTACAACAAGGTAAATCTAATAAAAATTTTTAATTTGGTACCTAACGCCATATATCGGTAGGTTTTAAAAGTCGATTATAATCTAATTTAGCCCATAGCCGTTAATAATTGAAATCAGGATTTCTCAATAGTTTAAGTTATTTATTTTTGTATATCGGACAAATTAAATAATATTGTATCTGTACATAATATTTCCTATGATGGATATAATATTCGGTATCTAATTAATTCAGCGATTATAAAGCATTGCTAAAAAAAAAGGTTCTAAATAATAATTAGTTTACAGAAAATTTAATATTATATTTTATCAATTATCATATAATATTAATACCTCTACTTCATATAGAATCTTTAAATTATGGTAGGTACTAGGTATTAATACATTGGCACAACTAGGTCTAAAATATTAGAGGGACTGCAGTCCCACATATAAACATTTAATTTAATTTATTTATTCTCATGATTTCCAAAAAAACTAGGATAATTGTCTGGATTATTTTCATTTTCAATAGTAACAATTGTACGAGTACAACTGGATACTTTTTTTAGTATACTAAAATTTTTATTATTTAATCATTTTTTTTTGTCCATTTTTAATAACCAAAATAAAATTCAAATATTGGATGGAGACCGCCGCAATGCCGTTGATCACATAATATTCATTAGATAAAAGTATTATTATTAAATTTCATATTGCAAAATAATTTTTAATATTTATAAAATTATCTTTCGAATAATTCTTTACATCATATTGCATAGGACGTATTTCACTATTTTATGCTTAAATTATTATTAAATCTTGAATAATTGAAAAAAATTGGGGAAAGCTAAAATATATTTTAAGGGGGCTAAGCCTTCCCTAGTTGCACCAATGTATTAATGTATAATGAGGTACCTACTACAATGTTTTAGTATTGATTTATTTGAAATTTGTAAAAATACGATCCTAATAAAACACGCCAAAAAGTAAACCATTATAATATAATTTATTTTTGAAAATCACATACCTATTTAATCTTCAATATAATTTATCATTGTATCTTATAAAATATTGATTATCTACCAACTAGGAGGAGCTCATTTACCTGATGCGGATAGTGGTCGATTGGTAGTTGGCACCTGGTGGCTATTCGTTTTGGTCATCGTCACCACTTATAGTGGAAACTTAGTGGCATATTTGACGTTTCCTCAAATGGATACAATGGTATCTAATGTGGCCGATTTGATGGCTCGTAAACCTCAAGGATATTCTTGGGGAATACCGAAAACATCAAATTTACATTCATTACTCACCGTAAGCAATTTTTTCAAAATATTATATTATTGCCGTTATTGGTAACTAAAATACATACCTACATATTTAAATACGTATTATATAATTTAATAGGTATAATTAATTCTAGAAGATAGGATAGATTGGATTAATGTACTGTAGGTTAATATTTTAAATTTTCAATTAAAAATATATTTAAGAGACTTAAAAATATAGCAACATTTAATAATTAATATAATAATTGTGTACATCACATTTTAAAATACCTATCAATGAATATATACCAAAAAACTTTATAGAACTAACTGTTTAATACACTACACTTACATTCTTTTTTTAATTTTCATTATTAATACAAATCACAATTACAGGCATGAATAATAATATTTTGTGAATACCTATCTTGATTTAATATATTTTTATATACCATAATGAACATCATTAGCTTTTTCCATACTCATCTTAAGTGAATTATTGCCTAGCTCAGTGGTTTTCAATCTTTTTGGGTCCATTGCTCCTTTTGATTTTGATATAAAATATACGGCTCCCATATGAACATTTAAAATAATTAAATTTACATTATTTAATCTAACTTTATTTAATGATGAAATAAACACGTAATTATTAATAATAGGAAACATTTTTAAAGAATCATAATAATTTTAATATTTAGTGGGATGGCTGCATTTGTTTTGTTGCATAACATTATCAAATAATGACGTACATATTTAAATCGCGATTCCATTTCCTAATTTCCAGATCGTCCTAAGAAAAATAATTTTGGAATTAAACAATAAATTGTGATAAGTGTTCTTTGAATAATAATTTGACAGATTCTATCAAGTTTTTATTATTTAAATTTTTTGTTTCTACTACAAACATGGCTCCCTTAATAATAACCGACGACGCCCCTGGAAGCCGCGACGCACAGGTTGAAAACCACTGGCCTAGCTAATTTCAACAATGGTAAATCTTTACACAGCCATTTAACATAATTATTAATAACCGTTGTGTTTTAATATTATAGTGCCATTAGTATAACAAATTCTTTTTTCGGGAATATCTTGATTAAGCAATTTGTTAATGTACTCGTATATCATAAATTAATATATTATAAATAATAATCATCTGAAGTAGTACTGTATTGTTTGTTCATTATTAAAGTTATACTCTATTTTTACTCACTGTATACATTGCTAGTTATGCACAAAATCTCTTATACACACAATAGTATAGTTTTAGAGTAGTAAATTATGGTTACCTAATTTTAAATATGCTCTTAAAATTTAAAAAATACCAAGAATATGTTGTTTGTTATCTAAATTGTCATGAATATATTGAATAATGTTGACAGTTTTATACAAATATACAATGCATTTAATGATTTATTCTATGAATAGTTATTACCAGATGATACGATGGTTAAAGAATTAATTAAAAATGCAGAACATCATGAGGGCTTTGAGGGGTTATCACAGCCGGTAATAGAAAGGGTAAGATCTGGTAAACATGCATTCATTCACCGTCGAACCAACTTGATGTACATTATGAAGAATGATTTTCTTAAAACTAATAGATGTGACTTTGCTATAGGTAAACTAATCAATATTTTACTTAAGGTAAAAAAATACCATAACCTTTAAGAGTGATTTACAGGAAATGAAGATTTTGCAGAAGAAAAATTGGCAATGATGTTAGCAAAAGAAAGCCCCTATCTTAGCAGAATAAACAGAGAGTAAATATCAGTCAATAATTAAGTTAAAAATACATTGTAAAAATATTATACGTGGATTAAGGTTGAAATAAGTTTTGAATGTTTTTTAAGGTAAAGAATAAAATCTACTTATTTAAGATTTAATCAAACATAATACATAATGGTCATAAAACGTAAAAAAAAAAAATACAAATGTGTATTTGCATCATTACTAATATAAATAATAATATAAATATTCACATACTTCACTTGATAGTAAATATTGTGTTGCTTAGTGTTTATATATATCCTATATTATGCATATAAATAATCATTACATAGTTTATTTTCTGTCAAGAACTAATTAATTTAAGTTTAAGCAAATTGAAAAATATATACATATACATTAAAAAAAAAAAAATAACATGAGCTTATTTATGTTTATACACACGTTTTTCAGTTACAATATGTGTTTCAAGTATACTTTAAAAAAATAAAAAAATGTTTAGTAAAAAAAAAAAGATATTCAAATACTTAACCCGTTTATTTATTAGTTATTAGTTCTATTAGAGTACATTTTTGAATCTCATTTTCTAAGTGATTAGTTTAAATATGAACGTATGATTTGTGAGTAAAAATTAAACCTTTAATGTTATCACAGAATTGAAAAAATGCATAAGGTTGGTCTCATAAACAAATGGTTGGTAGACACTTTACCCAAAAAAGACCAATGTTGGACTAACATACAATTGGAAGTAACAAATCATAAAGTAAACTTAGATGATATGCAAGGATCGTTTATTGTTCTGTTATTGGGTAAGTCTACTTACATAAACACAAATGATTTATTTATTACTTTTTTCTTTATTGATTTTTTTTAAGGTGTATTATCATCATTGGTGTCATTTGTATTTGAATATTTATTAGACAAATACATAAATCGACGTCAAATAGTAATAACTCCATTCATAAACTGATACCAAACAACTGTAGGTTCAATAGTCTTTTTCTTTTATTAAAATAAATAGATAACAATGGTAATTAATATTCTTACAAATAATTAAACACATAAATGTACAAATAATTTTATTTATATATAATATTATCTTGAAATTATAAATACCATTTCTTCATGTTGAATCGTTACTTGAGATGATTGTTGTTACCAGTAATATCACCAAGATAAGTAAAAAGATTTTTTGTTTTATAATTTCGTTTACGATTAGTGAAATAATGTGATACTACATTGTCATCTAAAAAAAATTTAAAATATAATTAATAATTATCAACAAATATTTATAAATTATAAGTAATGTGTTAAAAATCACATGTAATAAGTATGTATTTTATAAATATAATAATACCTCATTGAAATAAATTTTTGTTTTGAAAATATTGTTTTAATAGTTATATATTGTGAATACTTTTTTGATTGGAGAAATACACCAATGGTTTTATAGTTATATTCATTGGTAAGTATGTAATATATATATATATTTCAATCAAAAGAATTAATAGTAATAATGAAAATGTATTTATTTTATAGTCTCCTAAAAATTTTTTTAATACTTATGTTATAAATTTATAATTTAATAATTGCTTTCAAATTTTAAAGAATAGAACTATTTATTATTTAATCTAAATTCATAGCACTTAAAATAAAATACTGAGAGGTTGTCTCTCATCTATCCACTGCCTTACTAACAAAGTTAATATCATATCAAATTTAATGTCCAGAAAAATCCATTTTACTGGTTTGTTTTTAATATTTAAGTGAAATGACCTAATAAAACATTTTAATGTAACAATATTATCCGTAAATCAGAATCTCAAAAATATTTTGAAGTTATGAAGTATGATTCTACTTAGCATAAAATTTGCTATACTATTTGTTAGTATGATAGTCAACACACGGTGATACAACTTTTCAATATTTTATGTTAAGAGTTGAGAATTTAATTAACTAAAATCTTTCTTCCATACAGTTTTCTATTGTTTTTTTTGATTTGAAAGTAATAATTTTATTATACCGTAAGTGCTAACATATAAGAATGGCACAATAAATGTGAGTACGATGTCCTCTTAATTTTATTATTTATTTATTTGCACAAGCATAATCAAAAACTAATCTATAGATTAACTTAATAACGGTAAATATTTAAGTTTGGTAACTGTAGTTAATGTACATAAAATATTTATAAGCTCAAATAAAAAAATGTCATTAAGTTGTATATTGTATATAAACAATCGTGTACATTTGTAATACAAATATTTATACAATTTTAATACAGAAATTTTCTTTAATATCTAACATATTTATTTTTAAATATTATATCATAGGTGACCAAGTTAACAATTAGTAAACAAGTTAAATACATACTTAAAATTATAATAATATATTTTAAGCGAGAAAATATGAATATTTATTGTCAATGATATACAGTAAATATATCATAATATTTAACTTTTTTTTTTAATTATCCATGAAAAGTGTCAATAAACAAAAATACTTATTGAAAGTTGTGATTTATAAAAAATTGAATAAGGTTTTAACACACTTACATTAATAATAATTATCTAAAATATCTAGAAAAATAATAGTAATTTTATACTGGAAATTTTAAAATTTAGCTTGTGATTTACTGGTACAAATATGATACTATAGTAGTTACCAACATATTTAAATAATTGAAATTGAAATAGTGTTTCTATGATTTTTTATAGGTTCTCATTCTCTTATATCACCAATTGCTTGGTGTTTGTCAAATATTGAACATCAAATATGTCTGCATAGATCAAACCAATCAATAATAGTTGGTTTGAATTTGTAACCTGATGAATTTGTATTCTTGTTTCTCTTCAGATGCAAATTTTTTTTATGATTTTTAAAATTTTTAACAGAAATAATACGATTTAATTTACCGACCCTTATTGTAAATACAAACTATTCTTTTCTCTTTCTCTAATTTTAAATCAAACATTTAAACACTAAGTATTATAATTACGAACAACATGAGTAAAATTGGAATAGGTAGTTTATTTTTATTATTATTAGTGTACGACAGTATTGTTGCTATACCTTTGTAGACCTGGAACGGAAATAAAACTTTTGAATTTTTAGCGGCCCACTGAGTCTTGCCTAGTAGTTCACTAACTCAATCCGGTCCTGTTCGGTGGTGTAGTAGGTAGATTAATTCAGACTAATTGGGGCTCTAGGTTATCTGTTTTAATAAGAGTCTAGATTAAACAAAACAACCAAAATATGTGTATTAAAGATTTAAAAATATGTATTTTATTTATAAGGTGGTATAAGATACATATATAGTATTAGGCGACTAAAGTAAAATGTTAATGACAATATTTAAATAGTATTTAATCGCGATAATAACATGTAGAAAATTCGTGGAATTTGTTATAACTTGTATTTTAGAATAAAATAAACATGAAAACCACCTTAATTAGTTACCCAGATTAAGCGACGTCCGAATTAATGAGGTTCTACTGTACCACATTGTTTACAATCATACATTTCAAGTTATTTTTGCAAAAGTTTCTAATCATAAAATATTTGTAACGATCATTTGATACCTAAAATTCCAATGCTAGCATTTTTAATCAGTACTATACTTTTGACATAAGCACACTTAATGTAAAACACGATACTGCAGTTAGATATATTAAGGTGTTGCAGTTGTCATTTAGACTAATTAACATTATAAAAGATTGGCACTAATACATTGTAAATTGTGCGCTCACTAAACTAGTAATAAAATTACAATAGATCATGGTGAGTAATATACTTTACCAATGACTAATAATTCAACTTCAAAAAAATAGTTATAGCTATAAATAGCTTATTTAGAATTTAAAAAAGTTTTTAACTTACCAACATTAGTGATTGGTAATGTATTATAATTGGCTGATAATGATAATATAAACATAAAGGGCACTATCCATAAACACACTATGAAGTATGAAAAAACTTAAAAATGTAATTTTATATTATACATAAATGTTTAACCAGATAATAATAATATTTGATATGGTTAATAATATATGTCGCGGTCAAATCCGAAGCTGGTTCGGAGTATAATTAACCCGTATTAGATAGGCACATATTCGAATTTATTACCTTTAAAAAATTATAATTAAAAAACTAAAAATCTTATTTAAGTTATAATTACACAATTGTATTATTTGTATTCAGCGGAAATTTATCTTTAAGAATAAATTACGAAAATAATATTAATATTCTGTATTTACGTAATAAATTTTATTTTTAAATTAAATATTTTAATTATTTATAGACAAGAAATGTATTACACCTTTTGGTTAATTTCTAGTGGTAGATTCATATTTACGATACCTATTGATTACACGAAATTGAGGACATATTGATAAAAAAAGTTGCACTAAAAGTTTTCAATATTTTGACGTTCTTTTCTTCATATTTTGAAATTATATTAAATTACATTTCACATAAAAATAGTTAAAAATGAGTTGAAATTATTATGCCCCTGGTTGTTCAACTGGCAATTCTAAAAAAAAAAAAAAATATAATAAGTTAAATAACATTCGAAATAAAAGTATATCTTTTATTTAAAGCACTAAAAGCAAGTAATTTCATTATCAATACAAATAGGTACCTAAAATAAAATTCATTATTATTTTTTATCCTATTAATATTGAATTCTTAATTTTGTTGTGATTGAAATGTTACGTATCAATTTAGTGTTAATAACTATATGTTATAGCTTAGAATTTTACTAAAAGAAACCCATAATAATAACCCAGCAAACACACATAATCTATTATAGGTATACTAAACGTCTATCAGTCTATGCAGACGTCTACATTTTCTACAGTCTATATACACACTTTAATGAGATGGTATGTATTATATAACAATTTTTTAATACAATGTCAGCTAGACGTTATGAAAAATACTTGGTGTAAATAATTTTAAATGTCTATTAGTAGATGATTTTTAGACATTTTATAATAGATTTGTAGATAGACAATTATGAACATCTATTATTGGTTAACAATTTTTAACTGTAAACCTAACCAGTAACCTACCTACAAGTGATTTCTGAATAACAACAATTTGAAAGAACGATTTAAAAGAATATTTTATACACGGTTAAAGACAAAAAGTGGATCAATCAATCTGTCAATAAGTGAAATGCCACGAATAATATAATAGATAATAGGTATAATTATCTTTAATAATTGTGGATATATTAGCCAAGCGCAATATGATAACGTCGTAGCAGGCCATTATTTGTCCATTATTTTAGTGATTATGTTGCGCTTGCACGTACGTGTTATGTAAGTAAAGTTAACTATATACTTAGGTATCATGAAGAGTGAAAACTATATATATATTTCTAGTCTTCATGATAGGTATTTAACTTTTATCTACAGTGATTGTGGCTCGTCTGAAAAACCCTCGGAAAAACCCTATGGGCTATGGCATAGTCGTGAAAAAATAACCCAATCTGATAAGCATTACCGTTCGGCATTCTTCATTTGACCGTTGTACCTGTACCTATATACACTAGCAGACAGCACTTATTATTATTTTATATTTATTTCATTGCAGACAGGATTTCAACAGTCAACGTATTTTGTCATTGGTAAGTACGATAATTAGTTAAATTAAAATGCCTAAAAAATCTTACAAATTAGTCAACAAATTAAATAGAAGTCAACGATTTCGTAGGTTTCGCTCATAGTTCATATTTTGTAAATAATTCCAACATTAGTAGTAGTAGTAGTAACAGTAATAGTAACATAACCTATACTAATTTGACTGATACTAGTCAGGTCACTAGTAGTTTAATTTCAATAACTTCAAATTCAATAGACCAATGTGATGAATTTGTGAATATATTAACAATTTATATCAGGATTTAGATTAAGCTATCACATCTTACAAACACTTCAAAAACTTGAAATATAAATAAATTTAAAATTTAAAAGTAAAAGAAATCTTAATACTCTTATAAAAATGAAATAAAATATATGTTTAATTTAAAAAAAATCATTAACTTAAAAGAATAAAATCATTGTAGTAAACAATACCTACATCATTGCTTGGTAATAAAAGTAAAGTTCTTTTTAAGTGATTAATGGTATACTACATTAAATAGTAAAATAACTAAAATTACTAAAATCACATTTCAATTCTGGTATTGTGTATTTGTGTAATATTATTTTAGTAATTTATTCTTTAAGATGAATTTCCGCTGAATACGATGGTGTAAATATAATTTAAATACAATTTTTAGTTTTTTAATTATAATCTTAAAAGGTAATAAAGTTGAATATGTCCCTATCTAATACGGGTTAATTATAATCCGAGCCAGCCTCGGATTTGCCCGCCACGCAGACTGGTAGAGAAATTAGTATGTGATGTTTTAGTGTTTACGGAACGTTTTTTGGTAGTTTGGCCTCCTTACTCTAGCCTTCATTGTTTCAAACACGTACATGTGTAAGATGTAGACAACACATGCACGTATTACATCCTCTTAAGCGAAGTCCGGATTAATGAGGTTCTACTGTATCACATTGTTTACAATCATACATTTCAAGTTATTTTTGCAAAAGTTTCTAATCGTAAAATATTTGTAACGATCGTTTGATACCTAAAATTCCAATGCTAGCATTTTTAATCAGTACTATACTTTTGACATAAACACATTTAATGTAAGACACGATACTGCAGTTGGATATATTAAGATGTTGCAGTTGTCATTCAGACCAATTGACATTATAAAAGATTGGTACTATCACATTGTAAATTGTGTGCTCACTAAACGAGTAATAAAATTAGATAATACCATAGATCATGGTGAGTAATACACTTTACCAATGACTAATTATTCAATTTAAAAAAATAGTTATAGCTATAAATAGCTTATTTAGAATTAAAAAAAGTTTTCAACTTACCAACATTAGTGATTGGTAATGTATTATCATTGGCGGATAATGATAATATAAACATAAAGGGCACCATCCATAAACACACTGTGAAGTATGAAAAAACCTAAAAATGTAATTTTATATTATACATAAATGCTTAACCAGACAATAATAATATTTGATATATTAAAAAATGTGTATGTACTTCTGATAATGTTGTGTAACATTGTCGGAAAAATTTGAAAGTTAGTACTTGATTTCCAATTAACAGAATAATTGACAAAATAAATGACAGTGATGTTAAGTTGAAGTTTGGAAAGTCAATGAGCAAACAGTAGTATACTATATGGCTCAGAAGACCCAAAGCAATTAGCGTTAAAGGTATATTGTCAAATAAATACAATCCTATATGACATATTATCACAACCTGTAACAACGTGTAATAATTTAATTAGTAAAATAAAATAGTTTTCAGGTTATATAGTATGTAAATTAATTGGAAAGTCAGTAACTGTAATTAGAAATATTATGCGGGTATTGTAATGCAGTATTTTTCAATGTAATACATGACTAATAGCCTCTCTTTTACAATGGTCTAAAATAAAACTAAAAAAAAAATCTCTTAGTTTTTTTATTTTTTTAAAAACAACGAAAAAAATTTTAAAATGGCCATTTTGTTGACTTTTGTATTTGCAATATAAATCAAAACACGATTTTGAAATCAGTTGAATTTTGAATGAACGATAAACTTCTGTTTCAAAAAATACAGCATAATAATATTGTAAAGTTGTGTGATTTTTAAACTTTGATAACTAATTTACTAATTCAATAGACTATAAAGAACATATAATTTGTTGATTTTCGTATTTATTTTGATATTTCTTCAAAATGTTCACCATTAACTGCTATGCACAAAGCAATTTTAAAGGCCAACGAACTTTGTAATGAATGCAACTTGTCATTGAAATATTCCACACATTTCTAATTCTTGCATAGATACTGATGGATACACAATATTTATCTGTGTGTTCTTCAACAAATTCAGCCAAATAATAAACTCCAGCACCTGGAATATAGAAAAAACAAGTTGATGCAATAGATTATATTATTATGTTAACTTCTATATTTTTGTAGATTTAAAAAATCAAAACCATAGATAATTAAAATTTGCATTTAAAACACAGATTTCTATAAAATGTAGTACAATTCTTTGATTTAAAACAGACCTAATGTCTGGATGAAGCACAGATTAAAATCTGTGATGGACATAATAATAACAATAACAAAAATAAAGATAACACATGGATTTAAAACTATTCTTAGCATAATGATGTAAACACAATAGTTTCAGAACTCTAGTCTTCAATCAGTCAGTTATTTGTCAGTCACAAATAACTACGAGTATGTTGATTTAAATTTCAAAATATTAAATTATTTATAAAATTATGAAAAGTTATTTTAATTTTGTATTTATTTTATGAATTATCAAAACAATAAATTTGATTTGAAATAATAATAGAGGATATGTTGGTTGGTCCAACATTTTTCCTTGTTTCACTGACAAAAAAATTAGCATCACTTGAGGTTCAGTTTGCAATCACTATAGTACTAGATATGTCTATACACCACTTACATTAATACACAAGTACTGCTGTACCAGATAAATATTTAAATATAATATATATGCTGAGTTGCATGAAAACGAACTTTAAATTTTTTTAATTAATAGTTTTATCAAACTGTTAAACATTTTTACGGACGCGTTGTGTAGAAGTTTGAGCATATTAGAGAAAAAGTAATAACTTCTTATGAACTAAATACATAGATCCTATACTATTAAATAGCAATTATATTTTTCATTAGCTGAAAGATTCAAATTTTATATTAGCTACATAATTTGTGTACAGATGATGATGATTTATTTCCTGAACAACCACTTGTAGAAGAATTACAGAAAATGTAACTATTAACATACGCCCAAGAACTACAATCTTGTGAAAAAGGATTCAAAAAACGAAAATTGTTATGTATTTTGTAAATTTTAATTATTAGGAACATATTAATAAATGTTGTAAAAGAAAAATCTATTTGTTATTAAAGATTTTTTTAAGAATATTCATTTTTTGTTCGTGACATTTTTGACGTTTCAGTTTTCTCTTTAGTCTGTCTTCTTCTTTTTCTTTGTTCAAGGTAATCATCAGATCATTTAGAGAAGTCTTAACCTTCTTTGTAACTTGTGGCTCATCTTGTGGGACATCTTTGGTTATTCTTTTCAGTCCAGAACTAGATGTTCCTAAAAAAGTAAAATGTAATGTGTTGAAAATGAAAATGGCAAGTAGTAAATAATACAATTTTTATTTATATTAAGTTCAATTAAAATTATTATCGATAAAAATTATTTGCTGTAATAAACAACTAACAAATCCAATACTAGGGTTCTAATATTAGATTTTAATTAAGTTGTTGTACTAGATGTTCAAAAATATTAAAAATAACTCTCTTGGTAATATCCATACCAAACAATTTACCAAAATTTTAATAGTAAAATAAATTACTTTAATAGGTTAGGTTAGGTTGTACAAGCTGATATACTGTCTTCATTTATAATTGTTTTTCATAATGTTTTGCTAAAATAATACTAACCTACAGAAACTGATGGTTCAATAGAATCATCCAATGCTGTTATTTGACTAAACTCTTCATGAACGCTACTCAAATTGGGAGATGGTCCAGTAGTATTTTTTTTTTTCATCAACGATATGTTTCTTCTTAAAACTGTTTTATATCTGTTTTCAATTTGAGTTTCTGTAAATGAACAACCTAATTCCTTTATCATATCTTGTCGAACTTTTGTCCACATCGTCTTTTTGTTTTGGAATTTTTTCATTGGACCTATTTGTTTTGAATAATTATGGAAACAATTTAACATAAAAGATGTATTTTCATCTGTCCAAACTGTAGTATTTGTGGGACTTGTATTGTCAACTGTTAACACAATATTAGTGTATTAAAATCACACATAAAAATCTGCTACTTAAGTATTAAAATGTAAAATTAAGAAAGTATAAATGTTAAAGTAAAAAAAAAGAAATGATTTTTGAATTTAAATAACAACATACAAAACTGTAATGTAATTGTATCTCTATTTAAATATAATTCTGAAGCATCTTAGTTGATTGGAAGGTATTAAGAAAGTAATCCAGACACGATTCAAGTTAAATTTGTAAACTAATTTCAATAACAATGTCCAAATAATACTAAAGCTATATTGTGAATGTTGACACCCAAGATTGTAATGTCATTTCACCATTTGTACTTCCTTTTTAATAGTATAAGTATAAATATCTAATCTACAGTTTGTTAATATTTTTCACTAAAATCTACATAGTGATAACTAGGGCTAGGATTTCTTTGTATGTTATTTTGCTTAAGTCCAAATTTATCAGATATGTCCGCGATTTGGCTTATTCTTGATTATAGTAAAATTATAGTTTTTTTTTTTTTATTTATTGTATTTTGAAAATAACGCATATAATTGTATACATATAAATTTTTGAGAATCTTGTTTATTATAAATGGTATTTATTTAATGAATGTCTATAATTATTGGTTAATTTGTCGAATTATTGTAAATATACTACCTATCTAAAGTAAAATGGACTTAATATAAAGAATAAGGGATTTAAAACATTTCTAAAAGTGTGTAACTTTATAAACGGTGAATATAAAACGAAAGAAAATGATGTTATTATCACTTTAAATCCGCGACAAATCACGTCTCATTTCAGAATGATCCAACAACGTTGTGTGATGTGGAAAGAAGTTTCAGCCATTATAAATCTTTGATTTAATCGCTGGTCATTCACATTTGAAAATTTAAAAAAACTTTATTTAATGATAGCCTGTAATAATATTTACTAATGTTTAAAAAAAAAATTGTTTTTGCATATTTTTATAAATAAAATGCATATTTTACAATTTTTTACACCATAAAAATCCTAACCCTAGTGATTACTTTGGACGAATAACCACTAAATAAAAATATATATAAATTATGCATATTTCAGTAACCTGACAATGAAACCGCATTTTGTGAAAGCCACTTTTCATTTTTTGTTTTACTCATAACATCACTTTCTGCGATTTCTTCAGACCTATTAAGTATTATGTTTACAAGCAAGCACATATTGGAATCAACATATTTAAAGTAATTTATATTATTAAAACTATAAATCAATATTACCTTTGAATATTTATAAATTTCGCACAGTGGCATGTATGACTTGTAGTGTTGGCATACACATTAAAACATTTATTTCCAAAAACCTGCAGCATAAATAAAAATAGTATTGATAATGAAATCAAGAGGACGTTGCATCCACATGTGTTGTCTCCGTTTTACACACTTACGACAAGTAAATTTTCGTTCACCAATTTCAATAGTGTGCTTTTTAGTTTTGATAATTTAGAGTGAATTGACCTATTATCAAACTTTTAAGAACATTATCTGTGTTCTCTCGTTGGTTTTTAACAATATTTTAATTTTTAAGTGAGTTATGAGTAAGAAAAATATAAATATTTGAAAATGCTCATAATTCATTAAAAATTAAAATATTATAAAAAACCAAGGAGAGAACACACATTATGGTCTTACCTATAAGTTTGATAATAGGCCAATTCACTCTTATATCAAAACTAAAAGAACACTATTGAAACTGGTGAACGAAAATTTACTATGTCGTACGTGTGTAAGGCGGAGACAACACTTGCGGTTGCGACGTCCTCTTAAAGACCAACTTGATAAGTAGGTACTCACATTTTAGCGTTCGGAATGTTCAGATAGAAACAGACATTTAGAATTTTTAAACTTCTACGACTAGTATGGGGAATTAATTATTTAAGACAAAATAACAATTATTATCTAAATGATAAAGGTTCTGTGATAACTTAACCTACTTTTGCTTGGTACAAATTTTTAGGTTAAATATGATTTGCAATGGTTTAAAATTACGAGTTATTTATTTCTCCATGATTAAATATTATGTCTTCACATTTTTTCGTATTCGATTTAATGAACGAGTATAGTGCATCGTGCAATTATGCCGTCTGGTAACCAGAAAAGTAATTGTACCAGTTCAATTTCATTGCAAACTTTTATTATCAAATCGCAAACGCTATAAGCCTCCTATCATGTCAACAGTTGTTTGAATAGTTACAATATTATTAATTATAATATGTTTATGAGTACAATCATAGACCTTATTTCTGATTTTCTCAAACAACTTCTATTGGACCAGTACATTTGTTTTATAATGCATGCCATATGGCCTATATAGTGAAACTAGTTCGTAATACCTTAGGTGACAAATAAGTTATAATTAATTACAAAGTAGAAGCATTTAAATAGGAATACATAGAAAAATAGAAGGTCTTAAAGCTGCTACTAAGTTAATTCAAAAGCATATATACTTCTATAGTTCTATTATAAAAAAATAAACTTATGGTATGTAACTCAAGTAGGTTCCTATTAAGTAACCGTGTGACTCGTGTGAGTGAGGCACTTTTAATTTGTCAGACAGTTGATGAAGAATCTGATAAGTCTTAGGTTACTACTGAATTTTGTTTAAGAATAAACAATGCATTTGACATTTTAAATTGCCGTACATTTTTAATCAAGCACTTAGTATGAATACTTTTGATAAGTATGAACATTTTATAAATTAATTTGAAACTTACATTTTTGGTTTACAATTTACAGATGGTTGTACAGTTGTAAATTCATTAAAAAAAGCCGGTTTCATACACCTTGTGGGATCTTAAAAATTTGTTATCTTGTTTTAATACTCTTAGACAAAACTATAATATGTTCTATCCTATTAAATGTCTCAAGACCATTTGGAAACCTATTTTAGTGCTATGAGGTCAAGAGGTGGTTAAAACAACAATACATCAGCAAAAGAGTTCAAAACTTTTATAAGAAGTTACTAGTACATCATCATGTTATGGATCTCAATATGGACGTATGGTAATTTCCTCTCGGAATCTATGTTTAAAACAAAATAAATTATTATACCTAGTGCTCGACTTGGCAAAATTAAAATAGGGGGACTCTGTTAACTTTAAAAAAAAGAGCGTCCCCATCACTTAAACATTACTAGGCCGTGGGGGCTACGCCTCCACACCCCCTATACCCCTATTTAAATTATATGAAAAACATTTATAAATAATCAAACTAAAAAAAAAAATACTGTAAATATTATATTGTATGTTTTAGTTATAACTAATATAATAACAAACTCAAAACTAACTAAATAAAAAACAATTCATTTTAACTATTTATTTAAATAGTTCCATAATTTATCATAAGACGTATGTATATTCTAGGATGCAATAGTAGTTAGAACATATAAGAATAGAAATAATGCATTAACTAAACCTAGCAATGATGTATTATATTTAAAAAATATTATTTATGCAGTGTTTCTGAAAAATAGACTAGATGTAAACAATTAAAAGATATATATATATATATATATATAAATGTCATTAATAAATTGTACCTGAAGATAAAAAATGATGTTTTGGTCTGTTTTTAATACAAATACTAAAGATACCCATACATCAGGTCAACATCATTCACCCACCATTAGGAGCAACTTGTATCAATAATAATAAATATATATTTTATATTAAGATTGGGAATTAAAGCAAAAAAAAAAACTGAAAATTCAAAAATTAGTATTAGGAAAAAGTATACTAAATTAATAACATTTAGAAATGAATAAAAAATGTTAGCGGATCTCTGTTCTATATGACATATCTATTATATTATGTAAGATTTTTATTAAATTTATTAATCATAACTATTAAGTCAATGTTTTTTCTATTGGTATGTTGTTTTCTGTTTTATTTGTTTTATACTTATTCTTACATAGACCTTATATTTGTGTATAAAGTCTATATATTATATTATATATATATATATATATATATATACATATTTATTAATTAATGATGAAATATGATAATAGACAATAGTTAATCATTTTAGTCAATAATTAATATAAAATTTATAAATGGGGGAACAGATAATAAAAAGTAAAATGATTAGATAATTATGTTACAGAAATACAGAAATACAGAAATATATGAAATTAATTTTTATTTTCAACTCAATTCAACTTTTTTGTACTCATAGAAATTTTTAAGATTTACTATATTTAAATAAAAATTTTCTATTGACAACTCAGGTAAAAATATGATCTTAAAAATTAAATTACTATTATAATGATTTATATTTATTAAATTAACGTACACACAAATTTAGTTTAAATAGAATCTTTTGTAATTTTTTTTTTTATGTTGTTTGTTGAAACATGTATGTAAATCTAATACACAAATTATAAGTAGCAACAATTAATATTTGAATTAATAATTTAGGCACTTAAATAAAAAACCCATAAAAAAAAACCTACAAATTAATTGTTCTGTCGTGCCTGCACTTGAATGTTTGAAATTAATTAATTTAATGATTTATTGATATAATATTAATTTATTTTGGCAAATTTTAATTCAACTAACAGTAAAAAAAATTACTCAAATGACTGTATTAAAAAAAAAACATATAAAATATACTTGGTGATTGATATAAGCTGATTGACATCTTTGCTTAAGATCGTATTTTGTATTCAATGACGCATCATTGAATGCATACTTTTACAGTGATCCATTCAATATTTACCGTAAGCGGAGCGGTAAGCATTTGCTGTTTTTTTAAAAATCATAAATAAATGTAGTCATTAATGCAATAATAAGTACATTTAGCCATATAGGTACTTACTGCAAGTGTTGCTAAAAAAATAAATCATACTAGAATGTTAAAAAATTATATTCATTATTTACATTATATTGATAAATGATTATATTTATACTTAAATCAAATAATTATTACTATCACTAATATCATATTTTATTTGTCTTAAATTTATAATGACATATTTTAATCAAGAATCAAATGCAAGAATAATAACTAAATGTTAATATAATTATTGATTAATTTCTACCTTTACAAATTTTTCTAAATTATTAAAACCACTTAATGCTAATCCAATAGCAGTCTCTAAGTGACCGTTCCCTAGTTTCAATGCTTTTAGATTTAAAGACTCATTGCTTAGACCCATTTTTCTCATTATTTCTAATTGACGTGAATAATCAACTGCGGGTGTAGTTGGTTGACATTGTGTAGTATTAGGAGGCATAGTCATCGGCACATTTCCTGTATTTTCAGTTGATGTACTTGCACTACTAGTACTTGGCTGTGTTTGCTGTGTTGTTCCTCTTATTATTCTTAATAATCTTATATTTCCAGTTGATGTACTTACACCACTAGTACTCGGCTGTGTTTGCTGTAATGTTTCTGTTCTTATACCTAATACTCTTGCATTTCCAGTTGACGTACTTGAACCTAGTGTACTTGGCGGTGTTCTTAATGTTATACTTTCTAAACCTGCTACAAATGCTTCGTGTGAAATGTTAAAATTGAAGACTCTTTTCGATGGTTGTCTATTAGTGCCAGCAGATATAGGTGTGGTCGAAGCAGTGGCAGCAGATACAGGTGTGGTCGAAGCAGTGCCAGCAGATATAGGTGTGGTCGAAGCAGTGCCAGCAGATATAGGTGTGGTCGAAGCAGTGCCAGCAGATATAGATGAGGTCGAAGTAGTGGCAGCAGATATAGGTGTGGTCGGAGCAGTGGCAGCAGATATAGGTGTGGTCGGAGCAGTGCCAGCAGATATAGGTATGATCGTGGCAGTGCCAGCAGATATAGGTATGATCGCAGCAGTGCCAGCAGGTATAGGTATGATCGAAGCAATGCCAGCAGATATAGGTATGATCGAAGCAGTGCCAGCAGATATAGGTGTGGTCGAAGCAGTGCCAGCAGATATAGGTTTGGCCGAAGTAGTGCCAGCAGATATAGATGTAGTCCGAGCAGTGGCAGCAGATATAGGTGTGGTCGAAGTAGTGGCAGCAGATATAGGTGTGGTCGAAGCAGTGCCAGCAAATATAGATGAGGTCGAAGTAGTGGCAACAGATATAGATGAGGTCGAAGTAGTGGCAGCAGATATAGGTGTGGTTGGAGCAGTGCCAGCAGATATAGGTGTAGTCGGAGCAGTTGCAGCAGATATAGGTGTAGTCCGAGCACTGCCAGCAGATATAAATGTGGTTGGAGCAGTGCCAGCAGATATAGGTGTAGTCGGAGCAGTTGCAGCAAATATAGGTGTAGTCCGAGCACTGCCAGCAGATATAGGTGTGGTTGGAGCAGTGCCAGCAGATATAGGTGTAGTCGGAGCAGTTGCAGCAGATATAGGTGTAGTCGGAGCAGTGCCAACAGAAATAGGTGTAGTCGGAGCAGTGGCAGCAGAAATAGGTGTAGTCCGAGCAGTGGCAGCAGATATAGGTGTGGTTGGAGCAGTGCCAGCAGATATAGGTGTAGTCGGAGCAGTTGCAGCAGATATAGGTGTAGTCCGAGCACTGCCAGCAGATATAAATGTGGTTGGAGCAGTGCCAGCAGATATAGGTGTAGTCGGAGCAGTTGCAGCAAATATAGGTGTAGTCCGAGCACTGCCAGCAGATATAGGTGTGGTTGGAGCAGTGCCAGCAGATATAGGTGTAGTCGGAGCAGTTGCAGCAGATATAGGTGTAGTCGGAGCAGTGCCAACAGAAATAGGTGTAGTCGGAGCAGTGGCAGCAGATATAGGTGTAGTCGGAGCAGTGGCAGCAGATATAGGTGTAGTCGGAGCAGTGGCAGCAGAAATAGGTGTAGTCCGAGCAGTGGCAGCAGATATAGGTGTAGTCGGAGCAGTGGCAGCAGAAATAGGTGTGGTCGAAGCAGTGGCAGCAGATATAGGTGTAGTCCGAGCAGTGGCAGCAAATATAGGTGTGGTCGAAGTAGTGGCAGCAGATATAGGTGTAGTCGAAGTAGTGGCAGCAGATATAGGTGTAGTCGGAGCAGTGGCAACAGATATAGGTATGATCGCAGCAGTGCCAGCAGGTATAGGTATGATCGAAGCAGTGCCAGCAGATATAGGTATGATCGAAGCAGTGCCAGCAGATATAGGTATGATCGAAGCAGTACCAGCAGACATAGGTATGATCGAAGCAGTGCCAGCAGATATAGGTATGATCGAAGCAGTGCCAGCAGACATAGGTATGATCGAAGCAGTACCAGCAGATATAGGTCTGGCCGAAGCAACCGAGTAGTTCTAAAACAAAATATGTCAAAAGATAATATAAATAATAGTAGGCATTAAGGATTTTATTTTAAATTACCAGCACAACAAAATTGTTATTTGAAGACATTTCCAATACAGCTAATGCCAAAGCGGGATGCTTTTCCACAGTGTTTTTCAACGAGTTAGTATCATTAAGTGTGATTAATAAATCTGAATATTTTAAAAGACTAATTGCTACAGGATCTTTATTAAGTTGAGGAATTTTCATGATTAGATCATTTATAATTTGATCCTTGTCTTTACCCATTTGTAAAGATTTTAACGATATATTCAATGAGAATGAACGAAAAGCTTGATGTAATTTCAACAATCCCTCATGGCTCATATCGATATTTGTTGGAGGTTGCGTTTTTTCAATCTTTTCTTTTTGGAACAAATGCACTGTAGCTCCGTTCAAAAGATTATGCTTAGAAATAAGATCAGGGTCTTTCATAACATTTCCACAATAAACCATTATAAAATTATCTTTGTTTAGAGAGTTATCCTTTTCACAAATTTTGTGTCTTAAGACACTAACATGCGACCGCAAATCTATGTACACTTTTTCAGTGTACTTAGTTATTGATCCCAGGCGTAACTTTACGTAAACAAAGGGTAACTTTGGCTCTTCACTTGACATGATTTCAGCTGAGATATCACAAGAAACACAGTAGGATACAACCGATGATGACACCGAGTGTAATTTACACTCGTGAACCTAGTATAAATTAATATCGAGTGTAATAAACCGATTATTATGAATAAGTAAAGGAATAGTCCAGTTATTTAAGCTCCAAAATTAGAGTTTTGATATACGATTAATTAGGATATTTTATATGATTAACCAAAATAAAATCGCCATCCCTCCGAGGTCCGGAAGTGTCCGCCATCTTGGATTTGATGTGTGATTTTTCAGTTTTTTTTAAATTATCTTTGAAAATCTTAATTTTATTTCAAAAATACCTCTATACAAAAATGTAGCTGACAAAATTTTAAACAAAGATGGTCTCATTATTTTTTTTGTAGCTTGAATAGGTTAAGAACAAAAATTATCCATGTGTTATAATATTAGACGCGGCGAGTTATGATACTAATGTTATACTGCAACAGGCTGCAAGCTGGTGCCGGGCGAGCCCTAATGTGTCGCGGGAAGTACTAATATTAAATAACACAAAATGTATGAACCTTGTTGACACTATATTTACAAAAATTAATAAGTATTATTCTTATTTTTTTTTTATTGTTTTTTAATGAACAATTTTAATAGTGTGTCGCCATAATACAAAGGTTGAGAAACACCGCACTAAAAAACGCAATATTTACGTTTTTTTTATGTGAAACATCTAATGGCGCGGTACAATATTATATTTTATGAAGTATAAACTTTTTTTACATCTTCCAAAAAAAGTATAAATAAATTATTCCGATTATTTATTGAGCGCTGAGTAGTACCAACATTCAATTAAGTGGCGTGATAATAGATTTTCATTAGTCCTATGCATTTTTCTTAATATTTTAAATTTTAATATTGACTATAAACATTCTACTGTTTGCGTGTTATCCCCATTTACGGAATTCACGAAATTTTCAGAATGATTGACAGTTAAATGATTATAGCCAATATTATTTAGACTGGAGTATGATTTCAAAAGGCATATTATATTATATTATGTTATCTATTAATAGTAGGTCACGGTGGTCCCAGTAGATCACACGCTTTATCAATGCCGTCTGATGATAATTTAAATGACGACGAGGATGAAATAATATATAGTCCATCACCCAATCGTAAAAAATGAATTATTTAATGTATTATAATAATAATATTAATATTAATAAAAAAAAAATGTGAATAAAGCAATTTACATTAAAAAATATTGTGTAAAATATTCAATGTATCTATAAGTTCTATGTAATAATGTTATATAAAAAACGTAAATATTGCGTTTTCTAGTGGACACGATTGCGGCGTGTCGCCTACTTGCAGCCTATATAATATAGTATTATAGGCTATAGATCGCTGCGTCTAATATTATAACACATGGATACATTTTACTCTTAACCTATTCAAGCTACAAAAAAAACAATGAAACCTTGTTTGTTCAGAATTTTGTCAGCTACATTTTTGTATATAAGTATTTTTAAGATAAAATTAGGATTTTCAAAGATAATTTAAAAAAACTGAAAAATCGCACATAAAATCCAAGATGACGGACACTTCCGGGCCTCGGAGGGATGGCATCTTTTTTTTTTGTTAATATAACCACATTTTTTGCAAAGTTTCAAAACTATCTGATTTAATTCCTCAAAAAATCGTTAAATGACTGGACTAGTATAATATATAATAGATACTTACCTTCTTATTGGTGGTCTTCAACTAGGGAGAACGTTTTACCAAAAAGTATCGAGTTTTATAATGTAGTGTAAATCTCAATGAAAAAAAATAATGATTAAGAAAACAATAACTATAATCACAATAAAGATACGAGATTTTGTCTTCAAACACAGCACACCGAGTCTGTTGGGCTTAGAACTTAAGGAAGAGGATCTCACTGAACTGAATAAAAGTAGCTGAGAACAGTGAGAAATGAACGTACAATGACGCAATGCACTAATGCCATATAGTCGGGTAAATAATAAACGGCTGCTGATGTTCACGCGCCTGGTGGTGAAATGTTGTTATTGTTTCTTAAAACTGTGAAATAAAGCGCGCGAACTACATTACATTGTGTGATTCACTTTGAAAACCCCTGTTTTTCGAGAAAAAACCGTTCCTATCGTATTGCCAGCACCCACTTTTCATTCTTCCAACTATAATGCTCGTCTGACATCTATTCTAAGGAAATAACAATAGTAGTAATGATAATAATAATAATAATAATAATAATAATGATACGCATTACGCACAATTCAATGTTTAACAACTTTGTAAACATTTTGAGGTTACCTCTCCGATGGCGGTTAAAGTAGTTATCTACCACCAGTTGGACCAAAGCGTTTCTAAAAAACGTGTTGTATACGACAACAAGTGTCACGCACGCCACCCGTTTAGGCATGGAACATAATTGAAGCAACAGTCAAACAGCTGATCGATTTGTATTCACTGGATCTCGTCATCATGGACTAAGATATACAGGACTTGATACGGCTTGGTTGGAGAGTGTGGGGAAGGGCTGACCTCGAAATATTATTCCACAGGTGGTGTGCAGGGGGTATTTTCCTTTTATTAAAACTAGTGCCGTCTTAATGGATATTTTTGGAACTAAATCCAATAATGGTTTTTATCTAGTTTCATAAGTATTCATTAGGACGGCGCTAGTATTGATAAAAGAAAAATACCCCCTGCACACCCCCTGTTGTATAACATTTCGTAACCATAATACTCATCTCGTTTCCAGTCCTGTAAATCTTGGTCCGTGCTCGTCATAACGTTCGCCGTGAAGGCTCGGCATCATCATATAGAACATGATTTAATATGGATTTAAAATGACGTTACGGTTACACCAGTGTTTTCCAAAGTGAGTGATATCACCCCCTTGGGGCGCTAGATCTATCCAAGGGGGCAATTGAAGTTACAAGCTTAACTTGGGGGGGGGGGGGTTGGGGTGAAAGATTATTAATAATAATTTTTTTAGGGAGCGCCTGTCGAATTTCTTTTTAAGTGGGTAGTAAAGAAAAAAGTTTGGGAACCACACCATGCCGATCATACAGCAAAATTTCAAGGTCGCCTGAAACCAGTGCAGTCGATAACGTGAATACGGCATAACAGAATACATTTTACCACGAATAAATGATAGTATTCCTATATTATAAACATTATATTTTTGATAAAAATACGGCCGAAGGGAGGGGGGATCAACACTCCCCCGACTACGCCACTGGATATATATGTATATATATGTATATATCTTAGTTCATGGTTTAGGCTTAGATAATATTATATCATAATTAGGGCTGTGAATTTTTAGGAAAGTGCATTTCTTTTTAGTAACTGTGAAACGTAGTTTTGTTAGTACATAATTTGAATTATGTAATAAAAAATCCATTTATGAAACTTTTATTTTGCATTTTATTACGGTTTTAATTTTTTAGATCATATTTTGGCATTTTTAATTAAATTCCAATAATTAATATCTTTGAAAACCTTTTGAAAAATTTAAAAAAATGTTTCTGGCAAATAGCATTATTAAAGAATCAATAAATTTCAAAATCAAAATTTTAATAAAATAAACTTTTTATAATTTTTTTTTTTTATTAATTAAATACATTTGTATGTATGTAATATACTAATATGAACATAAATGTTAAATTAAAAACCATTTTAAGTGCATTTCATACCATAATTTTTGGCATTTTAAGTGCATATATTTATTGCATTTTTTGAGGTTTTTTAGTGCATTAAATGCACAGTTCTAGTTATAAATAATTATTAATGAATATCAAAAATAATTATGCAAAGAAGTTATATGTGACATGTGCATTGCGCACTAGGTCTACGTTCATTATTTTAAAATATTTTGATGTGTGGAATTAGGTGTGTAGTAGCTAAATACCTTAATTTTATGCCCTGCTATATAGTATAGAAGTTTGTGGTTGGCTCAGGTACTAAGATATTTGATATTTGATATTTTAATATTTTAATGATGGTACTACTCTATGGATTGTCGCCTATAATCATTAGATTATATACGATATTTGATGTATTGAATCTAGGAAAAAAAAGCCCCATATCAACTAAATACATTATTCGTTATTTTATTATGATTTACATAATTAAATATAATCATTACATTTATCTATGTAACACTTTTTTTTTAACATGTTTAAAAGTATAGCTGCAATCTGCATTCAACATTGTCAATGATATCATTTGTCATTTATATTATATAATTAAAAAAATGTTAAATTAATTATTTAAATTATACACGTATGACAATTAATTTAAATTTTTAAATTATTTTAAAATTTTACCCATAAACATTTTTTAAATTTTGTAGGTACAAATGACAAATTACAATTATTGACAATATTAAATGCAGATTGCAGCTATAATTATAAATATGGTAAAAAAGTGTTGTATAGTTAAATGTAATGTAATTATGTAAATCATAATAAAATAGCGAATATAATGTATTTAGTTGATACTGGGCTTTTTTTCCTATGATATGGATTTTTTCCCGATAATGTTGTAAGGGGCTTTTCTTTCTAATTACGGATATATAATGAATTATACTATTAGTATAAGGAGAAAAAATTAGAGTCGAATGACGTGTGAATACCAATGTCAAGTACCTATAGACAGTTATCATCGGAAAAAATTAAACCTCCTAGATAGGCAATTTGACTGCGTCGGATCGTGGACAATGTTAAATATGAACTCATACGTATAATTTAATAATATTATCTGCTTCGACTCTATCATTTAGTTCTTTATATGAAACTACAAGACTATAAGATCCTTTTTCTTTTTTTTTTACTAAAAAGGCTGAAGCTGCAAATTTTGATATTATAGGACGAATTATATTTGCATCAAGTGATTATTGTATAATCGTATTTTTAATTATTCACGTTGTTGTGGGGAAACTCTGTGGGGAGTAATAAATTTAGTGTCCGTATAATTTGGTTTTAATTTTATTTCGCAAGGATCTACATAAGCACATTTTATGTACGAAGTGTCGGTTGTAAAATGGTGAACGAATTTTTTTTAATAATTCAACTACTTTTTTTATGTTGATATTTATCGAGATGTTGGGATATATTTATTACGGTTCCTTCATTATTCATTAGTATATTTTTTTGTCGTCGTAATTGTTCGAAATTATGTTTGGTATTTTTGTGTAAGCATTTACTGATTCAATATTATTGTTATTATTTAGAGGTTTTTGGGTATCTATAAAGTCATTTGGAAGTGTATTATTATCGTTAATATTATTTTTCTTTATGTTATTTATCAATTGTGATAAAGGCGGTATATCATTATATTGGCTGAAACTATTTTCTACATCACACGATGTTTTTGGAGCATATTTAAATATTACGAGATTTTTCCTGGATTTAAAGTAATATTTACATCTTTTCTTCCGTTTTAGAATCACCGTTTATAATGTTAAACATTTTTTGAAATGTTTTGAATCCCATATTCTTTTTTAGTTTAGGTAGTAGATTTACGATAGTTCGTCAAATAAACCAATAATTATAGATATATAATTAAATAAATCCCATTTAAAATTAATAAGATTCTCAACAATTTATATATATGCAATTGTATGCATTATGTTCAAAATGTGCAAAAAAAATTGTACTATTTAATCAAGAATAAGCCAAATCGTGGACATATTTGACAACCAATCAATTTGGACTTACGGATAAAAACATGCAAATACATAGAAATCCTAGCCCTATTAATATGCTATATGATTAGGTGATACTTTATTTGATAGTTTATCTGTTCTTGTTCCGGGCACCCAATGTGTTTTTATTAACATATTATACAAAACGATTACGGACCTATTATCATAATTTTTCTTTCGATAGATAATTGTTGTTTTATTAGTGTTATTGTAAATATAAGTACCGTGATTATAATAATTAGCGATTGCGGCTAATTATCAGACATCCAATAATTGGGCTGCTGTGTAATGCTTAATATTTGCCAGATATCGGCTATAGAAGTAATTTTATTTAATTTGTTAAGAAAACTTTTATTATTATCGTTTATATTAATGCCTATATTATAATCATCATTTATTTTTTTTAATTTACTTATATTACTCATATTTTTATTACTACTTTTATCATTTTTAATATTATTATAATGGGTGATTTTATTTTATCGTTTGAATTATCATTAATCTGTTAATGTACTCGTATATTAGGTATAAATTATAAATAATAATGGGTCTAAAGTAGTACTGTATTTTTTTTTCATTATTATAGTTTTTTTCTATTTTTACTCTCTGTATACCTTGTTAGTTATGCACAAAATCTCTTATACCTACAATGGTAGTTATAGAGTAGAATATTATGGTTACCTAATTACAAATATGCTATTTAATATTTAAAAAATACCAAGAATATTTTGTTTGTTATCTAAATTGCCATGACTATATTGAATAATTTTAACAGTTTTATACAAATATACAATATTAGTCAATAATGAATAAATTACTCTGAAAATTTATTTATTTATTACAAAAGATTTATGTTTATTTAAGAGTTCTAATAACTGACTTTTAAGGAATTTAAAAAAAATGTTGATAAATTAAAGAAAGAGATATGTCTGCAGTTTGAAAATTTGCTTTTATTGTCATTTCCAAGAATTTGAATAACTAAAAATCCATTAAAAGATTGACAGAATTCTTCTTAATGAACAAAGATATTAAATATTATGGATAGTGGTAACTTCTATAAAGTTAAATTTATTAATATCTTAATATTATTAATGGTCTGATTTTGATTTATTCTATGAATAGTTATTACCAGATGTTATGATGGTTAAGGAATTAATTAAAAATGCAGAACATCATGAGGGCTTTAAGGGGTTATCACAGCCGATAATAGAAAGGGTAAGATCTGGTAAACATGCATTCATTCACCGTCGAACCAACTTGATGTACATTATGAAGAACGATTTTCTTAAAACTAATAGATGTGACTTTTCTATATGTAAACTAATCAATATTTTACTTAACGTAAAAAAATACCATAACCTTTAAGAGTGATTTACAGGAAATAAAGATTTTGCAGAAGAAAAATTAGCAATGATGTTAGCAAATGAAAGTCCCTATCTTAGCAGAATAAACATAGAGTAAATATCAGTCAATAATTAAGTTAAAAATACATTGTAAAAATATTATACGTGGATTAAGGTTGAAATAACTTTTGAATGTTTTTTAAGGTAAAGAATAAAATCCACTTATTTAAGATTTAATCAAACATAATACATAATGGTCATAAAACGTAAAAAAAAAAAAAATACAAATGTGTATTTGCATCATTACTAATATAAATATTCACAACTTCACTTGATAGTAAATATTGTGTTGCTTAGTGTTTATATATATCCTATATTATGCATATAAATAATCATTACATAGTTTATTTTCTGTCAAGAACTAATTAATTTGCAAATTGAAAAATATATACATATACATTAAAAAAAAAAAAATAACATGAGCTTATTTATGTTTATACACACGTTTTTCAGTTACAATATGTGTTTCAAGTATACTTTAAAAAGTAAAAAAATGTTTAGTAAAAAAAAAAAAGGTATTCAAATACTTAACCCGTTTATTTATTAGTTATTAGTTCTATTAGAGTACATTTTTGAATCTCATTTTCTAAGTGATTAGTTTAAATATGAACGTATGACTTGTGAGTAAAAATTAAACCTTTAATGTTATCACAGGATTGAAAAAATGAATAAGGTTGGTCTCATAAACAAATGGTTGGTAGACACTTTACCCAAAAAAGACCAATGTTGGACTAACATACAATTGGAAGTAACAAATCATAAAGTAAACTTAGATGATATGCAAGGATCTTTTATTGTTTTTTTATTCGGTAAGTCTACTTACATAAACACAAATGATTTATTTATTACTTTTTTTCTTTATTGATTTTTTCAAGGTATATTATCATTAGTGTCATTTGTATTTGAATATTAATTAGACAAATACATAAATCAACGTCAAATAGTAATAATACCATTCATAAACTTATATCAACCAACTGTAGGTTCAACAGTCTTTTTCTTTTATTAAAATAAATAGATAACAATGGTAATTAATATTCTTACAAATAATTAAATACATAAATATACAAATAATTTTATTTATATATAATATTATCTTGAAATTATAAATACCATTTCTTCATGTTGAATCGTTACTTGAGATGATTGTTCTTACCAGTAATATCACCAAGATAAGTAAAAAGATTTTTTATTTTATAATTTCGTTTACGATTAGTGAAATAATGTGATACTACATTGTCATCTAAAAAAAATTTACAATATAATTAATAATTATCAACAAATATTTATAAATTATAAGTAATGTGTTAAAAATCACATGTAATAAGTATGTATTTTATAAATATAATAATACCTCATTGAAATAAATTTTTGTTTTGAAAATATTGTTTTAATAGTTATATAGTGTGAATACTTTTTTGATTGGAGAAATACACCAATGGTTTAATAGTTATATTCATTGGTAAGTATGTAATATATATATATATTTCAATCAAAAGAATTAATAGTAATAATAAAAATGTATTTATTTTATAGTCTCCTAAAAATTTTTTTAATACTTATGTTATAAATTTATAATTTAATAATTGCTTTCAAATTTTAAAGAATAGAACTATTTATTATTTAATCTAAATTCATAGCACTTAAAATAAAATACTGAGAGGTTGTCTCTCATCTATCCACTGCCTTACTAACAAAGTTAATATCATATCAAATTTAATGTCCAGAAAAATCCATTTTACTGGTTTGTTTTTAATATTTAAGTGAAATGACCTAATAAAACATTTTAATGTAACAATATTATCCGTAAATCAGAATCTCAAAAATATTTTGAAGTTATGAAGTATGATTCTACTTAGCATAAAATTTGCTATACTATTTGTTAGTATGATAGTCAACACACGGTGATACAACTTTTCAATATTTTATGTTAAGAGTTGAGAATTTAATTAACTAAAATCTTTCTTCCATACAGTTTTCTATTGTTTTTTTTGATTTGAAAGTAATAATTTTATTATACCGTAAGTGCTAACATATAAGAATGGCACAATAAATGTGAGTACGATGTCCTCTTAATTTTATTATTTATTTATTTGCACAAGCATAATCAAAAACTAATCTATAGATTAACTTAATAACGGTAAATATTTAAGTTTGGTAACTGTAGTTAATGTACATAAAATATTTATAAGCTCAAATAAAAAAATGTCATTAAGTTGTATATTGTATATAAACAATCGTGTACATTTGTAATACAAATATTTATACAATTTTAATACAGAAATTTTCTTTAATATCTAACATATTTATTTTTAAATATTATATCATAGGTGACCAAGTTAACAATTAGTAAACAAGTTAAATACATACTTAAAATTATAATAATATATTTTAAGCGAGAAAATATGAATATTTATTGTCAATGATATACAGTAAATATATCATAATATTTAACTTTTTTTTTTAATTATCCATGAAAAGTGTCAATAAACAAAAATACTTATTGAAAGTTGTGATTTATAAAAAATTGAATAAGGTTTTAACACACTTACATTAATAATAATTATCTAAAATATCTAGAAAAATAATAGTAATTTTATACTGGAAATTTTAAAATTTAGCTTGTGATTTACTGGTACAAATATGATACTATAGTAGTTACCAACATATTTAAATAATTGAAATTGAAATAGTGTTTCTATGATTTTTTATAGGTTCTCATTCTCTTATATCACCAATTGCTTGGTGTTTGTCAAATATTGAACATCAAATATGTCTGCATAGATCAAACCAATCAATAATAGTTGGTTTGAATTTGTAACCTGATAAATTTGTATTCTTGTGCTTCAGATGCTAATTTTTTTTATGGTTTTTATAATTTTTAACAGCACCAGATTGGGAAGAAATTATTTACCAAGTTGTTCACCTAAACCGGCCCAAGTAACTAAACAATTTTCTAAACCTATACAAATTTTATTAGTATATTATACAATTTAATTTACCGACCCTTGTTGTAAATTAATACAAACACTACTACTCAGTATGACTAGCGTCGCTATGCCTTTGTAGACCTGTGGCAGAAATAATTTGAGAAGCCCCCCCCCCATACAACAATAAATCATAAACAACTGTTCTAAAATATAAAATCAAGGAAGAAATTAAATATAATTTATAAACTATGAAGCTATGAAAGGGTCAAGTATTTGGTAAATTTAAAAAAAAATAAAAATAATAACTAATAACTTATTAGTAATAAGCTAAGAAAAGTTTTAAAAATACCAATTAATATTTAATTTTTATAATTAAATTATATATTTTAAATAGGTACTATAATTACAAACAATTATCATTATATATCACAGAACTTATTAATTTACTGGGCTGACCATAAAAAAAAAATAAAAATACAGGACATTTGTGTTTTGATGCAACTGATAACACCAATAAATGTTTTTTCTCTTTTGTAATATTTTATTTATGTCTGAATATCTATCATGTTTTATAGAAAATACCAATTTACATCTTGTACGAAATATTTTTCCAACCTAATAGATATTTTTTAAAAAAGGAAAATCCGATTATAAATTTGAAATGAGACTTCTTTGCTTTTTGAGAACAAATTATTATCAAATCAAGTGGTAGCCCATCAGCTCAATCCGGGCCTGTTTGATAATGTAGTAGAATAATTCACACTAATTGAGGCTCTAGGTTATTCATTTTAATGAAAGTCTGGATTAAACAAAATAACCAAAATATGTGTATTATAGATTTAAGAATATATATCATAATTTATAAGATGGTATAAGATACATACATAGTATTATGCGAATTAAGGAAATGTTAATGACAATATTTAAATAGTATTTAATCACGATAATAACATGTAGAAAATTTGTGGAACTTGCTATAACTTATATTTTAGAATAAAATAAACATGAAAACTACCTTAATTAGCTATCCAGATTAAGAGGATGTAGTACCCGCATATGTTATAACCGTTTTACACACGTACAACATAGCAAATTTACGTTCACCAGTTTCAATATTGTGCTGTTAGTTTTGGTATTTGAGTGAACTGACCTATAATAAAATTTAAAGGTAAGATTATTATCCAGGGTTCCACGTAACCTTTTATTAATATTATTATTTTTAAGTAAATTATGATCATTTCCATATATGTAGTTTAAAAAATATCATAAATTACTTAAGAATAATAATATCAATAAAAGGCTACGTGGGGCCCTGGATAATAATCTTACATTTAAATTTTATTATAGGTCAGTTTACTCAAATACCAAAACTAACAGCAAACTATTGAAATTGGTAAACGAAAATTTCCTATGTTGTACATGTGCAAAATGTAGACAACACATGCACGTACTACATCCTCTTAAGCGAAGTCCGGATTAATGAGGTTCTACTGTATCACATTGTTTACAATCATACATTTCAAGTTATTTTTGCAAAAGTTTCTAATCGTAAAATATTTGTAATGATCGTTTGATACCTAAAATTCCAATACTAGCATTTTTAATCAGTACTATACTTTTGACATAAACACATTTAATGTAAGACACGATACTGCAGTTGGATATATTAAGATGTTGCAGTTGTCATTCAGACCAATTGACATTATAAAAGATTGGTACTATCACATTGTAAATTGTGTGCTCACTAAACGAGTAATAAAATTAGATAATACCATAGATCATGGTGAGTAATACACTACCAATGACTAATTATTCAATTTAAAAAAAATAGTTATAGCTATAAATAGCTTATTTAGAATTAAAAAAAGTTTTCAACTTACCAACATTAGTGATTGGTAATGTATTATCATTGGCGGATAATGATAATATAAACATAAAGGGCACCATCCATAAACACACTGTGAAGTATGAAAAAACCTAAAAATGTAATTTTATATTATACATAAATGCTTAACCAGACAATAATAATATTTGATATATTAAAAAATGTGTATGTACTTCTGATAATGTTGTGTAACGTTGTCGGAAAAATTTGAAAGTTAGTACGTGATTTCCAATTAACAGAATAATTGACAAAATAAATGACAGTGATGTTAAGTTGAAGTTTGGAAAGTCAATGAGCAAACAGTAGTATACTATATGGCTCAGAAGACCCAAAGCAATTAGCGTTAAAGGTATATTGTCAAATAAATACAATCCTATATGACATATTATCACAACCTGTAACAACGTGTAATAATTTAATTAGTAAAATAAAATAGTTTTCAGGTTATATAGTATGTAAATTAATTGGAAAGTCAGTAACTGTAATTAGAAATATTATGCGGATATTGTAATGCAGTATTTTTCAATGTAATACATGACTAATAGCCTCTTTTTTACAATGGTCTAAAATAAAACTAAAAAAAAATCTCTTAAAGTTTTTTTATTTTTTTAAAAACAACGAAAAAAATTTTAAAATGGCCATTTTGTTGACTTTTGTATTTGCAATATAAATCAAAACACGATTTTGAAATCAGTTGAATTTTGAATGAACGATAAACTTCTGCTTCAAAAAATACAGCATAATAATATTGTAAAGTTGTGTGATTTTTAAACTTTGATAACTAATTTACTAATTCAATAGACTATAAAGAACATATAATTTGTTGATTTTCGTATTTATTTTGATATTTCTTCAAAATGTTCACCATTAACTGCTATGCACAAAGCAATTTTAAAGGCCAACGAACTTTGTAACGAATGCAACGTGTCATTGAAATATTCCACACATTTCTAATTAAAGTTTCATGACCTTGCATATATACCGATGGATACACAATTTTTTTTAAATAGATCCATAAAAAAAAATTCATTGGGATCAAGTTTTGAGATCGGGCTGGCAATTTATTGATACTTCTATGCCAATCCATTTTTCCTGAACATTATTATACCAATCTCTAACTGCCCAAGCATAATGCGGATAATATTTAATTATATTTTATGAAATAGAAGTTTCTTTTGTTTATTACATTTTTTTTCTCCACATAATAAATAAATAACTTTACAAAATGGCTATATTACAACTTTAAAAAGTTTAAAGTGGTTTTTTTATTTTAGTTTATTGTAAAAGGGAGGTTATTAGTCACATATTACTTTGAAAAAAAATTGCACTATAATACCTACATTATATTTCGAATAGCGCCTACTGATTTTTTAATTAATTTAAATACTGCATAAGTGTATAAATAATATTATAATTATTACTGTATAAGATCAACAAAGAAAAAAATATAATTTTTTTACTTTCAAATACCTAATTAGAATCAACTGGGCAGTTAAGATAAGTTAAGACTCGCCAGAATTGATAAAAATATATTACTGTATTAATTTAAAACAACTAAATAGATCATCTTACATGAATTGTCCATTTTATAACTTTTTTTGTTAATGCAGTGTGTTCTTCAACAAATTCAGCCAAGTAATAAACTCCAGCACCTGGAATATAGAAAAAAATAAGTTGATGCAATAGATTATATTATTATGTTAACTTCTATATATTTGTAGATTTAAAAAATCAAAACCATAGATAATTAAAATTTGCGTTTGAAACACAGATTTCTATAAAATGTTGTACAAGTCTTTGATTTAAAACAGACCTAATGTCTGGATGAAGCACAGATTAAATTAAAATCTGTGTGATGGACATAATAATAACAATAACAAAAATAAAGATAACACATGGATTTAAAACTATTCTTAGCATAATGATGTAAACACAGTAGTTTCAGAATTCTAGTCTTCAATCAGTCAGTTATTTGTCAGTCATAAATATTTGTTTTCGATCAATCACAAATATGTCAAAAGCCATAGTAATATTTTAACCTTGAATTGAATGAATCGTGCATATAAAATAGATCGACGTGCTTACTGCTCATTCGACAACAGGATTAAATGCACAGCATGTGCGGTAAGGATCATAAAATCTTATGAAGACGATCTATAGAAATCTAACTCACCGATGAAAACCGAAATTAGTGCTATCTGCAGTATGGCAGCAATAGCAATGACTAAAATCATAAAAATCATCGCTTGGCGGCACACGAACGTGGAATGTTTGATATTTTACTGTTTTTTTTTTTTTCTTAACATAGAATCTTTGTACTGACTACGAGGCAGTTTCTAGAGATTGGTCTAAAAAACAACAAAAATCAAACGATCTAGATCTATCAGACTTTTCACTATTAATGGCACGACACACGAACTATGAGGTGATTATGATGTACTCGTTGACCATCTCGATGCTTTTGGTCATTACGATTCAGGCCTCTATGCCAACGGTCAGTGGCGACGGCGAAGCATATTTTACCAGCTACCTACGAATAATTTAATTAAATGTTGACTTTTGAGATAGTAAATAGTGACAACGTGTGATAACGTCTACAGTCTGTAGTTGGCAGCGAGTTTGGCGGCAAACATGGATATAGATAATAAATTATTATACATCCGTGTAGGCAAATGTCTGAAAAATGATAAGGGACCGAATGAAAAATAGCAAGAAATTTGATTTTGTTGCCGATAATGCCGACGAAAGTATTTAGTGTTCTTTTAAATTTTTTTAATATATACTAAGTTATTTGTTTATTTGTGAGGAAATCGAAAATTCTGTTTAATGTTTAACAGTACTCTGATGATAATTATTTATGTAAATCACAGTTTTGGACATGCATTCCCATTATTCCCAATATTTAATAAAATAAAATAAATAAATTGTCTGCAATATACAAACAAAGGTTGGAGTGTTTAATGTTGATCTCTTGTGAAAGAAACATATAAATTATATTGACAAAGTCATAAACAACTTAAGACTTTCCTCAAGTGTATTAAAAAAAAAAATGTTGGATAATATTAATCGAAAGTATGTGTAGTACCTAGCAAGTATTCTATGTTTGATAATGGGGGATTTACTTAAATATGCTGATTTTAAATTTTAAAATATTAAATTATTTATCTAATTATGAAAAGTTATTTTAATTTTTATACCTATTTTATGAATTTTCAAAACAATAAATTTGACTTGAAATTATAATAGGGGATATGGTTGATGCAACATTTTTCCTTGTTTCACTGACAAAAACATTAGCATCACTTGAGGTTCAGTCTGCAATCACTATAGTACTATATATGTCTATACACCACTTACATTAATACACTAGTACTGCTGTACCAGATAAATATTTAAATATAATATGTATGCTGAGTTGCATGAAAACGAACTTTAAATTAATTTAATAAATAGTTTTATCAAACCGTTAAATATTTTTACGGACGCGTTTGAATTACACAAACGATACTAAAGTTTGTGTAGAAGTTTGAGCATATTAGAGAAAAAGTAATAACTTCTTATGAACTAAATACATAGATCCTATACTATTAAATAGCAATTATATTTTTCATTAGCTGAAAGATTCAAATTTTATATTAGCTACATAATTTGTGTACAGATGATGATGATTTATTTCCTGAACAACCACTTGTAGAAGAATTACAGAAAATGTAACTATTAACATACGCCCAAGAACTACAATCTTGTGAAAAAGGATTCAAAAAACGAAAATTGTTATGTATTTTGTAAATTTTAATTATTAGGAACATATTAATAAATGTTGTAAAAGAAAAATCTATTTGTTATTAAAGATTTTTTTAAGAATATTCATTTTTTGTTCGTGACATTTTTGACGTTTCAGTTTTCTCTTTAGTCTGTCTTCTTCTTTTTCTTTGTTCAAGGTAATCATCAGATCATTTAGAGAAGTCTTAACCTTCTTTGTAACTTGTGGCTCATCTTGTGGGACATCTTTGGTTATTCTTTTCAGTCCAGAACTAGATGTTCCTAAAAAAGTAAAATGTAATGTGTTGAAAATGAAAATGGCAAGTAGTAAATAATACAATTTTTATTTATATTAAGTTCAATTAAAATTATTATCGATAAAAATTATTTGCTGTAATAAACAACTAACAAATCCAATACTAGGGTTCTAATATTAGATTTTAATTAAGTTGTTGTACTAGATGTTCAAAAATATTAAAAATAACTCTCTTGGTAATATCCATACCAAACAATTTACCAAAATTTTAATAGTAAAATAAATTACTTTAATAGGTTAGGTTAGGTTGTACAAGCTGATATACTGTCTTCATTTATAATTGTTTTTCATAATGTTTTGCTAAAATAATACTAACCTACAGAAACTGATGGTTCAATAGAATCATCCAATGCTGTTATTTGACTAAACTCTTCATGAACGCTACTCAAATTGGGAGATGGTCCAGTAGTATTTTTTTTTTTCATCAACGATATGTTTCTTCTTAAAACTGTTTTATATCTGTTTTCAATTTGAGTTTCTGTAAATGAACAACCTAATTCCTTTATCATATCTTGTCGAACTTTTGTCCACATCGTCTTTTTGTTTTGGAATTTTTTCATTGGACCTATTTGTTTTGAATAATTATGGAAACAATTTAACATAAAAGATGTATTTTCATCTGTCCAAACTGTAGTATTTGTGGGACTTGTATTGTCAACTGTTAACACAATATTAGTGTATTAAAATCACACATAAAAATCTGCTACTTAAGTATTAAAATGTAAAATTAAGAAAGTATAAATGTTAAAGTAAAAAAAAAGAAATGATTTTTGAATTTAAATAACAACATACAAAACTGTAATGTAATTGTATCTCTATTTAAATATAATTCTGAAGCATCTTAGTTGATTGGAAGGTATTAAGAAAGTAATCCAGACACGATTCAAGTTAAATTTGTAAACTAATTTCAATAACAATGTCCAAATAATACTAAAGCTATATTGTGAATGTTGACACCCAAGATTGTAATGTCATTTCACCATTTGTACTTCCTTTTTAATAGTATAAGTATAAATATCTAATCTACAGTTTGTTAATATTTTTCACTAAAATCTACATAGTGATAACTAGGGCTAGGATTTCTTTGTATGTTATTTTGCTTAAGTCCAAATTTATCAGATATGTCCGCGATTTGGCTTATTCTTGATTATAGTAAAATTATAGTTTTTTTTTTTTTATTTATTGTATTTTGAAAATAACGCATATAATTGTATACATATAAATTTTTGAGAATCTTGTTTATTATAAATGGTATTTATTTAATGAATGTCTATAATTATTGGTTAATTTGTCGAATTATTGTAAATATACTACCTATCTAAAGTAAAATGGACTTAATATAAAGAATAAGGGATTTAAAACATTTCTAAAAGTGTGTAACTTTATAAACGGTGAATATAAAACGAAAGAAAATGATGTTATTATCACTTTAAATCCGCGACAAATCACGTCTCATTTCAGAATGATCCAACAACGTTGTGTGATGTGGAAAGAAGTTTCAGCCATTATAAATCTTTGATTTAATCGCTGGTCATTCACATTTGAAAATTTAAAAAAACTTTATTTAATGATAGCCTGTAATAATATTTACTAATGTTTAAAAAAAAAATTGTTTTTGCATATTTTTATAAATAAAATGCATATTTTACAATTTTTTACACCATAAAAATCCTAACCCTAGTGATTACTTTGGACGAATAACCACTAAATAAAAATATATATAAATTATGCATATTTCAGTAACCTGACAATGAAACCGCATTTTGTGAAAGCCACTTTTCATTTTTTGTTTTACTCATAACATCACTTTCTGCGATTTCTTCAGACCTATTAAGTATTATGTTTACAAGCAAGCACATATTGGAATCAACATATTTAAAGTAATTTATATTATTAAAACTATAAATCAATATTACCTTTGAATATTTATAAATTTCGCACAGTGGCATGTATGACTTGTAGTGTTGGCATACACATTAAAACATTTATTTCCAAAAACCTGCAGCATAAATAAAAATAGTATTGATAATGAAATCAAGAGGACGTTGCATCCACATGTGTTGTCTCCGTTTTACACACTTACGACAAGTAAATTTTCGTTCACCAATTTCAATAGTGTGCTTTTTAGTTTTGATAATTTAGAGTGAATTGACCTATTATCAAACTTTTAAGAACATTATCTGTGTTCTCTCGTTGGTTTTTAACAATATTTTAATTTTTAAGTGAGTTATGAGTAAGAAAAATATAAATATTTGAAAATGCTCATAATTCATTAAAAATTAAAATATTATAAAAAACCAAGGAGAGAACACACATTATGGTCTTACCTATAAGTTTGATAATAGGCCAATTCACTCTTATATCAAAACTAAAAGAACACTATTGAAACTGGTGAACGAAAATTTACTATGTCGTACGTGTGTAAGGCGGAGACAACACTTGCGGTTGCGACGTCCTCTTAAAGACCAACTTGATAAGTAGGTACTCACATTTTAGCGTTCGGAATGTTCAGATAGAAACAGACATTTAGAATTTTTAAACTTCTACGACTAGTATGGGGAATTAATTATTTAAGACAAAATAACAATTATTATCTAAATGATAAAGGTTCTGTGATAACTTAACCTACTTTTGGTTCGAACAAATTGGCGGTTAAATATGATTTGCAATGGTTAAAAATTATGAGTTATTTATTCATCCATGATTAAATATTATGTCTTCACATTTTTTCGTATTCGATTTAGATGATCGGGACATCGGTAAAAGTGGCTGCGATTCGGAATCTTTATTAATATTTTGGGTTTACTTGAGAAGAGTTTAAATCATGTCTTTTAAATGACTTAATTGCTCTTAATTTACTATTTTTAGTAAACGTTTCTACATTTTTATACAAGGTCTGTTTTTAACATAATTAGACAAAGATAGAAATCCAAACGAATGAGATATTTAGTATTGTGAAATATTAAATATTAATGCCTATGAATTAGGGAATTTTTCTTTTTGCATTTGTACATTAGATAAGGTTCTTAACAAGTCCAAATAAAAAATAATTATTTATTGTTTTCTCGTATCTGAAGCAATGAGCTCTTATTAGTTTGAGCAATGCCAAGTATTCTTTGGTATAAACATTGATCAACGTAATAATTACTGTTATAGTTATTAAGTTTTGAATATATTTATATTTTGATTGTATTCTGTTCAAATGAAATTCAGGTTCGTTACAGTTTCTTTTTTTGAAATATTTATTTACACACAATTGGAATGTGGTAGTATTTATAAATTACTTATTACTATTTTATGTAGTGTACCTTTTACCTATATATCAAAAATCATTTATAGAAAAATATACACAGTGGCGTCATTTGTGTTGGGCAGGGTGAGCATTTGCCCCTCCCCTTATAAGTAGTGGGCCGGGTATGTGATAGTTTTGGGCCGCAAGCCCGCAAACATGATTTATGACATTCATGTCATTGCTAAACAAAATTTAACCATGATTCGTGGCTGATGCTATTACGTAAATAATTATAGGGTATCTGTATTTTTTGTATGACTATTAGTTTATTAGTTATAGCCGTAGAGAATGAAACAGATTCATTAATAGATTGAAATCAAGCTGTTTGGAGCTGTGAAAACTAGAAGATACCCTGTTATTGCCTAGCATCTAAGCAACTCTTGAAAAACATAAATTAATAATAAATACTTAATAATTTATTGTATGTTTTACTCATACTTGGCGCAAATAAGACATAAATTGGGGTAAAATTCCCTTCGAAATATGTCATCATATAGTATCTAATAGCATTGAGTACAATGTGTACATTATACAATAAATACTCATTACTCAATGGTAATAGCCAATAGGTAATATTGGGTATCCCTCTACATATTATATATTTATTATTTAGTCATTGTCATCTCTCAAAAAATGCGTTATTTATGCCTAGAGTAACCACTGTTGTACCTACTCTCGGATATGTATAAAATAATGTAAGAAGGCTATTTGTATTGAGATAAAAATGTATTTGTATTATAATTGTATTAGAGAGTGGTTTTAATTTTAATTTTATTTTTTATTATGAGCCGGTCAAAGTTTTTGCCTCCCTTCTCAAAAACTGAAATAACGCCACTGAATGTACTGATATGTATTTTGTAATAATCAAAATTTATTTATGTATGAAGAAATAATTACATTATAATAATTTAGGTACTATTAAATGTATTTTAAAAAATAACAATTTTAATTATCTTTTAATGTCAAGGTCCATTTTCTTCCAACCATTTTTTTAAATAAATTACAACTGTTTCACGAGCTTTTGACAACTGTGGAGGATCCGACGGAGTTGAAGGATATACATCTGCACAATGAGATACTCCTAAAAATACATATTTTGTTTATTTGTTTTCATATTAGTCTGAATTTTTAATTTATAAAAAATGATTATAACTACATAATAAAAGTTTAAATATTACCTTCAATAAAAATTGAAACAGAATTGTTTGCTTTCGGTTCAGTAAGACCTAATCCGTTCCATGGATCGATTGACCCATGTAAATAAACAATTCTACTTGTTTTGTTTCTTAAGTCATGGTACATCATAGATGTCTTCTCAACTGCTTTTTCCAATGCATTAAAATCAAAACTAAACAAAATAATTTAATAACTATATAAAACATTGATTAAATTAACTCTGAAGTATTGTTTCTATTAATTCTAAAGATCTTAAAATTTATTTATTTATCTGGCAAATTGATATCCAAATATTGTTCATATCCACTTCACTGAATCTTAATTTACCGACATTTTAAGTCGACAAAAATGTATATAGTGATTTTTTAATATTTTGAAAATATTCCCATTTTGTCGATCGATATACTGGTTTTATTGACTTATATTAGTATTCCTAATAATTTACTGACAAGTGACAATAGTATAGAGAATCAAAATCAGTGAACTAGGATTACGACGAATTAGGTTTCAGAGTCATGGGAAAATGTGCTCGATACGACACTAATTTGTGTAAACAGGCAATCATAAACTACAGTAAAAACTTATAGTTTTAAACTAACACTTAAAGTCATTAAACATTGGAAAAAATGAATCGGTAATCTGCGAGTGCTTATTAGAAATCTAAAGGTGCTATGAATACCCAAAGCTCTTTCTAGAGATCTTATTGAAATTTGCTACTTATCTCGTTACATAGTTCGTCATAGACGATAGACCTACACGTGCTTATATAATATTAAATATGATAAACGCTTTACACATTGATTATTATTTAACATCATACTTGAAGTTAACTCTACACTAAAATAAACATACCTACAATCTATATATACTTTTTATACAATTTCTTTTAGTAACTTACGAATCCCCAAAAACATCAGTGCATAAATCAGTAAAAAATTCTAACGGTATGGTATTACCAAACAAGTGATTATCTTTATGGGATGTTATAAAATTGCCTATCTCTGTACAGAGCTGGTAAAACCATTGTCGATCTGAAATAAAAAAGTGTTCTCATTATATTAATAATACATATACGTAAACAAATAAAATAGCTATATATTTATAACAAAATAAAATAATATAAATAAACAAAATGCACACAACAAACTCCGAAAAACATCAATGAAGACATTTGAAACGAGCAACGGTCCGAGCACATACAAATTTTTTCCGACAATCTGATCATTGCCTACCCGATAACACATCGAACGGCGTCGAGTGCCAACAATGCCAACCTATGACAGGGGTCTGGGACAACACCGTAGCGTAATATAGAACAAAATGGAAATGACATTCGATCAACTGATCGTATTTTCGTTCACCTGTGATCTAAAGTCTGAATGTCCGAGAAACACGGAGACGAGCCCACGCGTCAACTTTAGGTCATATATTCGTTTACCCAAGTTCTATGGAAACGGTGTTCCTTAATTGTTAACCTAATGGTTAGGTTAGGTCCTTGCCTAACCACAATCACCATAACGATTGTGTCGTACACCGTAGTCCTGGTATAACATCGCCGCGGCGACCAGTGCTATGCATCGCGAATGCCCACCTGCAACCAAGAAGGTGCCAACGGAAGACACCGCGTCACCGCCGCAGCGAATGTCACCGGCAAGGTCCACGGTCGGACGAACCGTATCAGCGAGATGTGAGTTGTGAATTTTAATTTGCCAGCGTACCCGTATGACGGACGCACAGACGGAGAATCGGTCTACAGGCCATAGATTTAGTTGTAAAATAGTAATTTTTCATCAAGTTTTATCTTCCCAGACGCGTCTAACGTCAAGTCACGTCTCTCGAGCCCGACGTCGTCGTCGTACCACAAATGCCACTTGTTCGAGCGAACCGGTGGACGACACGATAAATAAAGTAGGTAATATACATTACACATTGACTATATAGTATTATTATTTATTATTATATTTTTCTTATTTCACAATACTTGAAACAAATTAAAACGGTAACGCATTATATTATAAGAATACCTATCAAACGTTACTTTCATAAAATTTCGTTCTTTGGAAATAATCATAATGAAATTACGTTAATTTCGTTACGTTTATTACCCAGATACTGATAATATTATTATTTATTGCAGTTACTTGTAGTCAATGGAATCTCCAAGTTCGACAAGATTTGTTAATAATCGTCAATCGATAATGATTTATTAATTATATATAATTAAAATAGTCACGGTATACTAACCTCCTGATTCTACATATCCTTTGTTCCAAGATATTTCTGCATTAGAGGCAAGTGATGATTTGTATGAATAGGATGAACATTGTCTATTAGTAGCGTATCTTAATTTTTCGTGTACGGCTATATATCTTTCAAGCTGAGAAAAATATGGTTATAAATTGTTATTTTAGCAATTACTAGTTATTAAATTATATCAATTACTTAGTTACAGCTAGTTCACTAGCCACTATAAAATAGTGATACTGTCAGATTACTCAGATTGATACCTAATTTATTTTCTTTAAATAATTATTAAAAAAAAAAATGTTATAATAAAACATTTATTGGTTCTACTAGTATCTACTATAATCGAATTAATAATTTTAAATCATGTTGAAGATATTAATACGAATACGTATTGTACCTTAGTGTCTATTAAATTGTACATTTTTTTATTAAATATTCAACAAAAACATTATTTCAAGTTTGGCTACTTGTGAAAAGTGCCTTTTATTATGTCTTTATTAGTTAAATTAAAATCTCTATTTTGTTGACGACGTGAAACACCACTTGGTCTTTAACCAAAAAAATATTATCCATAATATTTGGGTTGGGTACCTATTTGATTTTCTAGTATTTAGTAAGATTATGAATTATAAATAACAAAACAAAATCTACATGCAGTTGTTTGATAATTAATTGATATTATATTCTGTTCATAATTATAAATTTAAAATATTTATACTTATTATTTTTGTTATTGAACTGCTGATTAATAAAATACTTACTGAATTTCCTAATGTCTTGTTTAACATAATATCACATAATGTTATTATTGTTACAAACGATTGGTTAATATTTTCATAATATCTGTTGTCTCGATTGTATTGTATAACTGCTGAAAACGATACAGCTAATTGTTGAAACAATTGTCTTATATCTTTTTTAATATGTATGTTTATTTTATTGCATGTTCTGTAATTAAATTAAAATTTATGTTTATTATTTTACTATTGTATCAACTATTTTGATATTAATCAATAACCGTGTGTATATAATATATATAAATCAATAACTACTTGAATTTTTTTTGAATAAATTCCGTTCCATTTTTGGTTTTTAAAAGATCACTAATCATTATCGTTGCTTCTCTTATATGTGCACTACATTTTGGATTATAAGCTGATAATGCTTTTTGAGCAACCTTAAAATATTCTATGGAAATAAAACATCTCAATATTATATATTTCTCATTGATGAACACCTCGAAGAAAGTTAATGTTAGTCAAATGAACTGCAATATAGTATATAGTATAAAGTACAAGAAAATTTAAGTTCAGTTTAAAATGTTTGTTTTTTATATGAGTTTGTTATGGAAGGTTAAATTAATAGCCTAATGATTCATCTTACATAGTACTTACCTTTATTATCTATTTTTGTCTTTATAATACTACTTGATGAAACCGCTGCATGTACAAGATGTGGAAATTTCATTCTTGACCAGGCAGCTAAACTACCTGGATAAGATCCTCCAAATACTACCCATTTAGCATTACTGAATTGTCCTTCTGTCTTATTCTTTATAAATACTTCTATATCAGCCAATGCTTGTTGAGTAGTCAGATACACTAAGTTTGTAGTATTTAGATTACTGCGATAACGATTTTTATTTAAAAAAAAAAAATAATAATAATTAAAATTATTTTGTTATTTTAACTTATAAATTATAATATTTTCTTTGCTTACATATTGTAACTACATTTCATTATATTAATTATAATTATAGTTTATTCAAATATTTATTCGTGATTAATTTAAACAGAGTATTTATTTTTAATTAAAACGATATTCATTTATTCATTAATACTATTCGATTAAAACTATTTAAGTTAATAATTTGTTGTATTTCTAAAAATAGCACTTACTCAGTAGGACGACTCTTTCCATAAAACCGATGTTCCAATTGAAAACACAGAGCATTAAAAATTTTAGCGTATTCTATCATAGCCCCATCGGTCATCCACCTTAGTAAAATTTTTTCTTCTCCTCCTACCAACAAAAATATTGGGCCACCCTTTTTATAGTGTTCCCGATTCATATAATATCTCTAAAAAAAATGCGATTAGACTGTTAACACTTGAATTAATGAATCATTATACATATAACACGTTTTAGCTGATCATATAAAATTAAATTAATTAATACCTGTTTCCACATTCTCTTATCATTAGGATTAAAATGATCCAGTTTCTGTACAATCCAATTGTCATCAATATTGTATTGAGATAGACTCATCTTTATAGATCTTGCTCTAATAAAACCTGAAGTAGGTGCTCCTATGCCTACCAGACTTGTGAAACTACTATAATAAGCCGATGAACCATACCAAAAGCAACACAACAACAGGCAAAATATTAAACTCATTTTTAAAATTAAAATCCTAAAGCTGAAAAAAAGACAAAACTTGTTTTAAAGTTATACTTACGCAGTCAATAAACCATAAGTATAGAAGTTGTTACCTACTTAAACATAACGTTAAATTAGTTTAACTTAAATCTGAAAATAGCAAAAGCTGGTACTTAATATTGTTATATAATATATTAGTACATAAACTAACATACTATTTATACCTATAATTTTTAAAAATAATTTTTAGAATTTTTGATAAATTCATTGAAAACCACCAATCTTCCTAAATATAATTTAATCTCATGATCTCTAAGTTAGCCCTGTGCTTTGATTTATTGTACCGAAGTATACAGAGGTATTATTTAAATGTTTATTACAAAGATATTTCAACATTACGATGAACATGTGATACGATCATATTGCCAGTTGCCACGTACCTTTTTATATTTTCAGTGACATTAATAAAGTATTCTATAATTATTAGCAAATCTATATTAATTCTTAGATAATACTTAGTAAATATCAGGCGATTAACAAAAAAAATATTTTAATAAACAATAATCATACCAAAGTTGAGAATTCATAGCCTCAATAATTATTAGTAATAATTTATTCCTAATTATTCATATTTGTATTTTTTTTTTTAATGGAAAATATTTCAAGAAATATTTGATAACGACATTCTTATTGTACAAACTATACAAAATATAACATAAAACATTGCAATTAAATCAAAATTTACTCACTTATAATGATATTATTAGAATTTTACTTTGTAAAGTTTTGGCACAACCTTAAAAATTAACTTCCAATTGAAAGACAACTTAGTACCTAGTACTAATTCAACTGTAGATATTTTGTTTCTGTATTTGTGTTTTAAAACATTTCATTCAAGGTTAAAAAGATGTTCATTTAATTGTAAAAACTTAACGAGTTATAGACTAATTTAATTTACTTTTTAGAAATACACTAAATGTAATATTTTATTGTGTCTGCTATTACACATTTGTTATCATTATAGCATTTTGACGATCTTATTAGAAATTAGAAATATTTAATGAATAAAAAGAAAAAAATGAAAACAAATTTTTATTGCAAATTGTATTTTTAATTATTAGCAAATAACTAATATCTAATAAATAAATAATAATGTTGTTATTTGATGTGTATACTGTACATTACAACTTTTAATGCTTCACCTAAAAAGCCTGAAACAATTAAAATGTGTACAACATAAAACTACAATAGGTAATTAAGGTAGATACTTAAAATTAATATTCGTATCTATACGGTTTATTTAATTTTTTTTTTTAATTGTAGGCCTGTACAATTTTAGACAGAGAACAATAGGTTAACAATACGTTAGTAATAATTTTAGAATTCAAATCCTAGACTATAAAACAATTTTTAGAATACAAAACAAATTAAAATCTAAGTTTACAGGATACAATGTTGATAGAGAATAATTAGACCATGAAATATAAATCTCGGAACGTAAGACGTCCTGGATGCCAATAAAAATTGTCGGAAATAGATAACCATGGTCCGGATATTTATTTTGTAATTAACATTTATATGGTTATAATTTTTATAGGTAAGTTATAATTTTTACAAAACTGAATTTTTCAATAAAGAATAACGATTTCAGTTATTTTTTGTAAATAAAAAATATCCGTGGGGATTTGCAATTTTTTCATATAATATTAATGTTTAGTGTTTACTATACGTCCATACGCAATAGTATATTTTAAAAATATTCAAATTAATTTAAAGGTATTGCCTATTGGCTATTTATAACCAGGGTTGGGCAGTATCAAAGATACAATTATATCTTTTTATCGTAATATACATAGTTTTAAAGTATCATATATATCATGTATCATGATAGATTTTTTAGAGGTATCTTGCATCTTTTTTTTGTCAAAAGATACTAGATACTATTATTGTTAATATTTGTACTGAATAGTACCAAAAAATTTGAATTCGATTTGCAGAACCTTCAAAACTTAGATGAATGAAACAATTATGATAATTTTTATTATTTATTAATTTTTTTTAAAGGAAATCAAGATTTTATTTATAAAAACAACATTTAATTTAAAAACTAATCATAAGACTATAACCAATTAAAGTTATATATCCATTTTTAACGATTAGTCTATAACCAATTAAACACATGTATAATTATATAAAAGTAAAATTTAAGTTATAATTTTTATGTAATTTATAAATTTTGGTGTATTTATATACATAATATATATATATATGATTTATTAACAATCATTTTATAATGTGTATTGGACTTATTGTATTATTTAATATTTATGATTTTACTATACCTATAATCTATATGTTATAGACTATAATACTAAACTATTATAGAGTATAAAGTATAGAATGTATAGTGTATTGTGTATGCTGTATGTATAGACCTTTTGCGTTTAATAGTTAATACAATTCAATTGGAAATATAAAAGTATCATATATCAAAGCATAAAGATACATTTATCTTGTATCATTTCTACATTCACTATGTATCTTGTGTATTTTGTATCTAGATACACTAAATGCATGTATCATGATACTTTTTTTTAGTATCTTACCTAACCCTGTTTATAACATACCTATAATGGTATAATACCGTAGTCCGTAATACTAATAATTATATTCGATATTCCTAATCAAATAAATTATTATAAAAGCAATATAAATGTACAATAAAATATACTTAGACACTTAGTATATGGGCCGACAGACTGTCTCTACTTCAAATTTTACTTCGAATGCAATGATTTATTATTAAAATTAACACATTCATTATTCCATCATAGTGATAAATACTCAATGACGAAATGATGATTCGAAATCTACTGTATAGTAGAGGATTAGCAACTTTTCAGATTTTTTTTATCATAAATAAACAAGTTTTGATGAAACCTAAGTAAAATTATTACGCAATGCTAATATAAATTAATATTTTAGTATGTACTATGTATTGTGATTTATAGTGTTTGATGGTACTAAATTTGAAAAAAAATTCAAGTGACTCATAATTTTAGAATATAACTTTTGAAACCAATCACTTGATTGGAATTACGATTTCAAGCTAGGAAAATTTAATAAAATACTTAAATTATTACTTTCAGCTTTTTATACGTGAATAGGCATTTTGATTTTATCTACCTATTCGACCGGATTGAGTAACATGATTTATCGGTTTGCCTTAATAGATATCAATGTGTAATATAAAGAAAATCCTGGTAAACCTAATCCTAATCCTAATCCTAGGATAACAAAAATTCAATTCATGGATTAGTTAATTTTTAAATCAAATATATACTACATATTAACATCAGTCATAAAGTATTAGTTAATTGTTTTTATATTTCATAAGTTTATTATTTTATAATGATTTAGAACAATAAGAATATAGTAATAATTATGCGTCTACCTACTTGAAATTTGACAAATAAAAAATAATAATAAAATATTTTATTAATTTATTATTAAAAAATGTTAGGTTATTTTTTCTTATTATACTGATATGGTGTGGGGCAAACGGCAGTATGTAGAAAAAAGCTAATATTATCACTAGCTATATCATTTGTAGTGTACATAAACTTGGAGAACTCCCCAGTAGTGTAACTACCCTCATCAGCGCCCCGAGGCAAAATATATTTTTCGCTCTACCTAGTATAAATTCGATTCTTCGACTTTTACATTAAAACTTTACCGTGACCAAATTTATGCTTTTTTTTATATAAGATTAACCCAATCACACTTATATCATATAAAATACTCTTTGTTTCAAATTAAATAAAAATAAATTTACAATTACACAAAACTAATATTATTTTATTTGTTATTTTGCGCCACGAGGCAACTGCCTCTGTTGCCCCTGCGGTAACTACTGAAACTCCCTCTTCAGTTTGATGTATAATGAAAATCGAGTGTATTTTATTAACTAATAGCTCACTTTAGTGGATTACATTTTTATTTAATGATAAATCATGTGAAAAACAACTTTGAGTGAAGGAAACAGTCTCCGTTTAAAATCAGTCTTTATGTTTCTAATTCTTGGTCACATAAACAATTGATTAATAGTTCAATACAATTTAATAAGCCAATGACTGGCCACTAAATCATTTTAATGGACTATTTCTAATTATTAAATATTAATTGATTAAATGTTTAATGATCGTTCATGCTAACTTAAATAATAAGTATGTATATTTTATGATTTATTTTATATTTATATTAGTATACTCGTTTATTACTATTCATATTTTTTTCAATAGGTTAAAAATAATGTAATTCCACATAATATATAATATAAATAATTTCACATAATATTATTAATTGTTATTAATATGAAAATAAATTATATCGTAGAACGATGATCATAGCTTAAACTTAGTCTAAATACTTCGAAAAATTAAATTTTTAGGTATCTATAGTAAATAATAAATATATACTATATACGCAGTAATGTAAATTTTTTAATTAACTTTGGAAAATATATATTTTGAATTGCAACAAAATAGCTAAAATCATTATTTTTCGTAAAAATATAACCAGTTTCATCAACATTTAAACTTAAAATATTTATAAACAAAAATGTCCAATTTTTAATATTTTTCGGTTTCTGTAATAAAAATTTAAGAGGAACATTGTATTAATTGTTACTTTTCAAGCTTTAAATATTAAAATGTTGTAAAATTTTGGATTTTAAACGCTTGTAAAAAAAAACTTAAATCGTGTATAGTGCTGCGACTATTTTGTAGAATCCCTATTTTATACTTAATCTATATGCATATTTCTTAAGTAAGTACTAATTTTAAACTAGTCACTATAGTATGATACATTTTATATAAATGTTTATAAGGATAAATAAAAAGTATTATAAATACATAAATTAATTCTAGTTTTGTAGATACTATATTTTATACATAAGACGTATTATATTTACGAATCATCAACAGTTGGGGTATAAGTGCAAATTGTGTCTATAGGTAAATACATAATAATAATAATAATATGAGTTTAAAATTAAAATACAAAATAAAGATATTTATCGGTATAAGTATAGATATTGTTTGTTCAAATATTATTTCATATAATTCAGACAAATGGAATTAAGTCATTAATTGCATAGAGGTGTGTAGCATTATTTTTTAGCGTGGTAAAAATCAAATTCCAGTCTTCGTCAGCCATTTTTGTAAATAATATAAAACTGTTTTACGAGCTTTAGTTAACTGAGGAGGGTCCGATGAAGCAGAAGGATATAAATCTGCACAATGAGATACTCCTAAAAATATATAATTTGTTTTCATATTAAATTAACACATTTAATTTTTAAAATAGAGTTAAGATTAATAAAAGTTTTAAGATCAACTACCTTCAGTAAAAATTGAAACGGAATTTTGTGCTTGTGGTTGAGTAAGACCTAATTTATTCCACGGATCGATAGATCCGTGTAAATAAATAACCCTGCTTGTTTTTTTCTTTAAATAATTGAACATCGTTTCTTCGTTTTTGACTGCCTTATACAATGCATTTAAGTTATATCTAAACGAATAAAATATAATATCATTATAATATTTATTAAATTATTCATACGGAATTATATTCATGTTCATTCCAAAGATTTCAAATAAAACCATCATCCGTTATCAGGATAGAATTCAAACATCTATAAACTGACATCAGCAACCATAAACTGCAATGAGAATAAGTGGCAAAAACAAACAATATCTATTATATTATTGTATTGTATGTCAATCACCAAAAATAAAATTGCCAATCGCTGTAAATGACTATATTTCTTATTGTGTTTACATACTTAAATACTATTCCAAAATGCTTAGGCATATTATGCAGGTCAAAAGAGTTTAGCAGGTTGCAGATTTTTCTAAAATTTTAGAAATACTTAAAATTGCTTTCAGTCCTCTTCAGTGCACGTATCACGTAAGACGTAACAATTAATAAATATTTGATCTTGTAAAAACATCATTGTTACAAAAATCTTAAATATTATATACCTACCGAATCAGTATACCGAATTTATGAGGGATTCTAGTTAAAAGAATGTAATTTTTTATGTTGTATGTGGGTCAGAGAAAAAAAATATTGTGCTGTTGGCATATTCAAGCGCCTCCTTTACAAGCTCGGATGAAGGGAGCAGAGAAGCTATGAATCTCCGGGCCAACGAGAAATAGGGCACGAAAAGAAAAAGAACATAATCTTATATTTTGCCTAATTGATAAAATAACTTTTACAAATTAAAAATTACATAATTGAATTTGTGTCTTCTACATAATCTAATTATCAAACTTTGACTTAAGTATTTGTGTATAATATTATTAAGACCTGTGATAATTGATGGTACGAGAAATTATAAATTATAACTAGAAACCGGATTTATATGCGACTAAAATTCTAAAAAATAAGATATTTCATCAAAATAATCTTTTATGTCCATAAATATTATTTTTGAACTAATAGGTAAAATTAAATACTAAAAAAAAACAAGTAAAAGTAATAATTTTTAAAAGTTATAGTTAAACTAATGTTTAAAAAAATTATTCACAGTCATATTATGGTTATATACATTATACTGGTGTATATTGTTTAATTATATTTTACAAGTATTGCTTTTTATGTGCTAAAAAATTATGTAGATCAGTTCATAGATAAAAGGACGTTTTCTAAACTGGCCCGTATAAAAATAATTACAGTATTACTTCAACACCAGAAAAAAATCAAAATCTCTAATAATGTTATCATTAGAAAAGATATTTTTGAATCTATTGAATTTGATCAAAAAAGTTAGCTTTCCTAAAAGCAAGAAAAAATGTTTTTAAATATACAACTTAATGTAATATAATATATATGATAGATACAAACTAATAAATTAAAATAAATGGTTTTATTTTTATTAAGTTTGTAATAAAAATAATATCGATTTTATAAAACTTTTCTAGAGGCTCTTTAAAAAATGTGGCTCCAAGGCCACAAACTGCTCCGATTTTGTGTTATTAATTTTTATATTAGAGTGAAATAACCTATTATGAGCCTTTTACCTAAGTATAGAAATATTATTTGCACTTATAAACTGATTATTAAAATTTTTTTAATTTTTAAGAAAAATATTAGTGTGTAAGTTTCCAATTTGATCGTGTTTACATATATATAAATGCTTATAAATTTTAAAATGATTAAATTTATAAAAAATAAATTGTCGGTGAACTACGAGTGCTTATTATTATGAATCTGAGAGACTCAAGAACACTCAAATTCCCCCCTCCTTCTAAAGAACTCATTTAAATAGACTACTTATAACATAAATAAAAAATATAATTTTCGAGAAATTGTTGTATGAACTTACGATTTTCCAAAAACATCTCTGCACTTTTCAGTAAAATAGTCTAATGGAATGGTATTACCAAATAAGTTATCAACTTTATTGGATGTTACAAAATGACCTAATTCTGTACAGGTTTGGTAAAGCCACTGTCGATCTGAAATAAAATAATTATTTTATATTATATTATATAAATTCAGATGAAATAGCTATCCATTTAAAGAAGTACCTTAACAATAAAAGGTATTCTTTGGATAAAAATAATGCATCAGGAATAAAAAAAATATTCCAAAATCAAAAATACTAATGTGGCAATTTTTTGTAATTATCTTCAACATTTTACTATTTTAGGTACAAAAAAGTTACAATACTACATATTCGATGATTTATTTTTTTAAATAAGTATAGTTACCTACTAATAATTATATGGTAAATACTTTATTATTAAAATTCTAATATATAAATGAGGTTGGTTATAAAAAAATAATAAATTTACAATAGTTGGCCAGCTCTAGTTTAGTAATTTAGATTGTTATACTATAATTATTGTTTTACTATATTGAAAAATATATTTTTTTCTGGGATATACGATATATCTACAGTAAGTATAGGTACTATTGTGAATAGATTGGTGTGTTTATTATTGCTTTTTATTGTTTAGTTGAATATTTCTCCCATAGTAATTGGCTTTGATATTTTTCAGTTCTTCAATTATTATAAAATATATATACAATATTTTTTAAATATAAAATTACTACGTTATTTTCAAGTTACAAAACATTAGTACAAGTAGTTCATGGATATTCTTCTAATTCCATAATATTCGTTATTTAACGAATTGCCGAAGCATAACAAATAGTTAAAAAGTAAATTCTAAAAATATGTAAAAAAAAAAAAAAATTTATAAATATTTGATACATAACATTTATTAATTGTTAGCTATGTTATTATATTAATATAAATGAGTATCAACATTTAATATTTTGTACGTATAACACCATACTCCACTTAGACTATTCATAGAAAACATTCCGTTCAATTTAACTCGAATTTATTGAATAATATTATTTTTATTCTAATAAATTACTTAGATTTTTTTTCAATCCGCAATACTTGAATAAAACGAAACGATAATGTTACCTACTTATAATAAGTAATTTTCATAAATTTTAAAGTTATGGTCGTTATAAGTAGGGCTCGGATTTATATGTAAATACATTTTTTTACTGTGACTTGATAAATTAATTTAAGTGAGTGATAAATTTGTTTCAAGAGATTTCTAATGAAATTAACTATATTTTATTTTACATGTTTTTACATATTTTTCAAAAATTCCATTTTTTCCTACATATTTTGACAATTTGTTCATTTACGGTTTTTTTTAATAATTATTAATTATGTACGATTGTATTTTTCAATACAAACAACATCCCAAATTTCCAAAAGTACGACATAGTAACAAAATAATACCAACTATTGAACTTAATCTACGGTAGATATAATTTACTCCTTCAGACATAGTCAAAATGCAATACAATCCAATAACATCAGTGGAAGCCGAAAGATCATTTAGTCAGTATAAGGCAATTTACGACCAAATCGAAGATCTTTTGAATTTCAAAATTTCAAAATGGATGTTATCATAAATTGTAATCAAGATAATTAAAATTTTATTTTTTATTTCTATTTTATAATTTGTAACACTTTTTAGATTCTGAACGGAGTGATGAATGCATTGATTTTACAATGATGTGTGTGTGTGTTTTTTTTGTGTCTATCATCACGTTTTTTTAAATAATTTTACCATTTAAAATATAATTTGTTTCATTAGAAACTCATATGGATATATTAAATAATTAAATATTAATAGATAAATTATATTAGTAAAATACATATTTTGATTTTTTAGCACATATTTATGTACATATTTTGATAACGTAAATACATATTTTGGTTTCATAAATATATATAAATCCTAGCCCTAGTTATAAGGAATTTTAATGAAATCATTCAATTACAGTATAATGCATTACTTTAGTTACGTCACCCAACATACTTTTTAGAACTATCCATTACCTGAGTGTTATTATTGACCACTGACTTACAGTCGTCAAAATCACCAAGATCGACAAGATCCGTTAATAATCGATTAATATTCATTATTAATTAATATTTGTAATTATTAATTTATTAATATATGATGGTACATACTAACCTCCAGATTTTACATATTGTTTTTTCCAAGACGTTTCCTTAAAAGCTTTAAGTATTGATTGATATTTAGTCACTGTACAATTTCTATTAGAAACGGTTCTTAATACCCTTTGTAAATATGAATATCTTTCAAGCTGAAAAAATTGTACTTTGTTATTGATTGTTATTTTATTGATTCCTAATTTATCGAATAATAACAATCATTCAGATACTATACACATATCTAACCATACACGATGTATGCTAGTATAAATTGTTAATAGGTATAGCTTAAAATTGAATAGCTATATACATTTCTAAATCCTTAATAATATTAAAAATATAAAAATATCATAAATAAATTCTTGTACGTTAATATGCTTAATACAATAATACGCATGGAAACTTAATAATACTAGTTCACGTGACCTATCATCATAGGAAACGTTTTATGCATTTTTATGGAAATAATATACATTATAATATTTATTATATTAATAAATTTGATTAACTATAATTAACTTTACTTTTTGAATTTTATGGTTAAAGTAGACATATTCATGGGCGTCCATAGGTAACATTTTAGGGAGGGGAGGTCAAAAAAAAAAAATTTGAATTTAAGATAATAGAGATTTAATGTTATTTTATAATATTTAATAAAATTTTAAATAATAATAACAAATAATTTGCCTCGGCAATAAGGTAATAATTGTGGTAATATTTATTGAGCTACAATTTCATAATATTTTTTTCCAAGGAGGCAAGTGTCCTGTCTCGCCGCCCCCCCCCCCCTAATGGGCACCCATGCACATATTGTTCAAACCATTGGGAATGTAATTCTGATGAGCAAAAATATAATTTAATATTTAACTTAAAATTATATCTTTGAATAAATATTTTTTAAATATTATTGTGAAACACATCGAGACAATCTATTTATAAAATAAAATGGTTATGTATGCAAATGGGGAGGGTATACTTTTGTTTTCTATTCTTGTGCTTCTAAAATTCCTATAAGCGCCATTCCTCAGAGGTATTGATAAAATACTTACTGCGTTTCCAAGCGACTTGTCTAACATTATACCACACATTGTTCTTATTGATACAGTCGATCGCTCAACATTTTCGTAATATCTATTATCTTTATTGTATTGCATAATTAGTGCGACGGGTATAGCTAAGTTATCAAAAAATTGTGCTAAATCTTTTTTATTCGTTATGTCTACATGTTCACACGTTCTAAAATGATATAATCACAATTTATTGAAATTTATTATATTTTACTATTGTCGTATAAACTATTTTAAAATAAATTAATATGTAATTTTAAATTACTTGAATTTTTTATCAATATACTTGGCTCCGTCGTTGGTTTTAAAGTAATCGTTAATCATTCCAGTTGCTTCTTTTATATGTGAAGCACATTTTGGATTATAATCTGATAATGCGGTTTGGGCAGTCGTATAATATTCTATATGAAAATGAAAGAACTAAACAATCAATTTATTTTAGTACGTACTACTATTTTAAAACTATATATGTATCATTAGGATACCAATTATATATTATATATTTTACGATGTTGTGAAAGGCTAAATACATTATCAAACAATGCGTTATATAAATACCTACCGTTATAATCTATTGCGGCACCTAAAGTGCTACTTGACGAAACTGCCGCGTGTATGAGATGTGGATATTTCATTCTTGCCCAAGCAGCTAAATTTCCTGCATAAGATCCTCCAAATACTACCCATTTAGCATTAAACAGCAAATTTTCATTTTCGTTTGTTATGGTATTTATAAATTCTGCTACATCAGCTAATGCTTGTTCAATATTCAGGTACAGTAAATTTGTAGTATTTAAATTACTGAAACATACAATTATCATAAAAAAAAATCAATGAACATTGAATAAAAATTATTATGTTATTTTTTTACATTAATTCTGAGATACGGGTTGGGTGCTTAAAAATTTTAATTTTCATGATATAATTGACTATACTAACGTTGAATAATACAAAAAATCATCCAAATACTAAACATTTAATGAATCAGTTGTGAAAATTAAGCAAATCAATGTATAATGTCCGAAAGATGATACTTATTAAACACCTATATTATTATGGGCTTTTATAGTGACCGTGATTGTTCCATTAAATTATTCAATTTTTTATTCAACTAGATATAAATTATGCATGAATATTTTATTTCATAATTATTACGGGTTAATAGATATAACATAATACTTTAAAATTAATTTTAATATTCGTAGTTTATATTACAATTCCTACTCACAAATAACTACATCAAATAAGGCCACCAAGTTAAGACTTGTAACGACTCCAAAAATGTGAGAATTTTACGGATTATACATACTCGTATTATAGTAGGACAGTATATATAGGTACGTAGTTTCGAAATTTGTATTGGAATTTAATTGATGTATATATATAGTGTACGCTATAAATACTTCATCTGAAGTTAATTTATAAATCCCAAATACCTGTCGAGAAAAATAAATTCCGATGTCGCTACTATGTCCAGCTTAAATCATTATAATACTAAGCACCTTAATAAATTCTCCGTGTATAGTATAGCCGATGTTTCAAGCATATAAATATATAATAATGGCAAACAATGTTTGTTACATTGTTGTTATTCAAAAAAATATTAACCGTAAATTCTTGAACATTCCAAATTTAAATAAACTATAATTTACTATACACAAATTATTATTCAAAAAATGCCTAAAAAGTGCCTAATATGCTGTGTTTTAAGAAGACATTATACCCGAATGTGTTGTCTCTGTCTTACTAATGTACATCATACCAAATTTGCGTTCAGCAGAACATATTTTGTGATGTTAGCATAATATTTATATTATTAATATTACAGTAAATTTACCTATTATCAAATTTAAAAGTAAGAATATTACCTAGAAAATGTCATATCATTTTATTGATATTATCATTTTGAAGTGAGTTATAGGTATGTACAATATTACAACTTTAAAACGATAACATCAATAAAATAATATTTTTAGCTTTAAATTTGACAGTAGGTAAATTTACTCTAATATTAAAGCTAACGTCACAAAATGTGTTCTGCTGAATGCAAATTTTCTATGATGTATACATTAGTAAAACAGAGACAACACATGCGGCCATGCGGGTCTTCTTAAATTTCAAAACTTACGCTGGAGCCCAGGAAGACTATAGACTACAGAGTGACTTTATTCCATTTTATCATATATATTTAAGAATTGAGGTAATAATTATAATTTATAAAAAAGTATTTTATTATTCGTTTAATAAATACAATATATGCACATAGCATACAATCAGATTGTAGAATATTCCATGTTTTGAAATAAAGTTTGTTAAAACATTGAGCCGTTTAAATCACGAATTGTATTATCAGTCAGGTAGGCACAATATTATTATTTTGACTTATTATATTTAGTTTTATTTTTGGAATTATATTTCATTCTATATAATATTCGACTATTTAATTGTAAATATTACTAAACGTTCTTCACACCACATTCATTATTGAGTCTTAAATACAATATCAATTTTAAAGAAAACTATTTAAATTAATTATCATTTTATTCCTCATTACAGTACTCACTCAGTGGGATGACTTCTTCCATAATACCGATGCTCTAGTTGAAAACACAAGGCATTACATTTTTGAGCGTATTCGATCCAAGCCCCACCGTTCATCCAATTATGTGAAATCTCGTCTTCTCCTCCTATATGCAAAAACACTGGACCACCGTATTTATAATATTTCAAATTCATTTGATACCTCTAAAAAAAAATCCAATCATACAGTTAATAGTCGATTTTACGTATTAATGATTCATTTTAACACGTTATAGTGTATTATATTATAAATTGAATTAATTAATACCTGTTTCCATGTTCTAGTATCAATAGGATTAAAATGATCGAGTTTCTGTTCAAACCATTTATTTTCGAAAATCGAACTTCTAACTAATATTGGTATATTTGGTTCTCCAATGCCTCCAAATTTCATAGAACTACTTCCATTAGCCAAAGAACCATACCAAAGGCAACACCAAACGGCACAAAATATTAAATTCATTTTTAAAAACAAATCCTTAATCTGAAAAATATCAAACTTTTTTTAAAAATTATTCTTATGTAATTTTTTAAATTTTTATGTAATGTATTTCCAATATTTTGTAAAATAATTAATATATTGAGTCATTTATACTTATTTTAGAACATCACTTCTTTACAGTCATATTAAGTGTTCAAATTTAGAAATTAAAACAGAGGAGCTCAATTCAATTGCTGCATTCTAAGTGAAATTTTTTTAACACAAACCCACGGAAAGCTTTTCCCCGCACCCGCCAGGAATGGCAGGAATCACTAGATTTTTCAAATACTATATTTCTACTTGATACAATATAGTTAATACATAATTAATAATTGATTTATATTAAATATAATAAATTTTGGTGAACATGAATTTATTTTCACTTATTATATTTAGTAAAAGTTTTCATTTTAGACTTTATAGTAATTATAATAAGTATAAAAGTAGATTAGTAAGATTATAAAAATTAAGACTAATTCACTTTAAGCTTTCAGCATTCATAGAAATCGTTTATAATAAAAGTTACAAATTATGAAGTATAAGTTTACATTCATACAGTAACACACGCAAGGGCACAATCATAGACCATAATTAAGCGGACTTTGTTGGTTTTTCAACCATGTGCCAGACTCAGTAGTCGTATATTATTCATATTTACGGCATATAAATACATATGATTTTGTAATAATTTTTACAAATAAAATTCTCGAAACCTCTAAATATGCAATTATATGCATTTTAGTAAAAAAAAATATGTGGAAAAATGGTTCTAATTAATTTAAATAACCAAAATATTGTAAAATGCTTATAGAACTAACTGACAACCAAGCACATATTCCGGATCAATTTTCGGGGGGGGGGAGGGTTAAATATTTTGATACCTGAATTAAATATATATTATAGAGTTTATAGTTAGTTTGCTTCTACTTTAAAAATTTCTGGGGGGCTTGAACCTCTAAATCCCTCCTGTACACGGGCTTGCTGACAACCAATTAATTTAGACTAAAGCCATAACAACTCTATTAATTGTAATCATAATTATATATAACTAGGGAACGGATTTTATTTTAAATAAATATTTTTATGTAGTTTTTAACATCGGAACGTTTGTGACATATGTGTTCGTTTCATTTAATTTTGAATAAGCTGACGCTAATTTTATTTTAAATATTTTGCAAATAAATATACGTAATTTGTATTATTGTAGAATTTCCTGGAGAAATTGAAGTTTTAATCAATTCTAAATTACAAATCATACTAGGAAAAAACTTAGGATTTAACGCTGTAATATGGGTAAGGGATATACTATTAAACAAAACTCAAAAAACAGTTTAGAAAAGAATACAATCCAAAATAATGAATGTGTATGTAATATGCACCTATCACTTCTGTTGATGTGGAGAGGTAATTTAGTCGTTGTAAAGTAATACTAAGATCGAATCGCCGTAATTTTAAATTTTAAAATCTCAAATTATGTCGTTTGTAACTGTTTCCCTCGCGAAGACTCAAATAAAAAATTTTAATTTGTATTATGTACCTATTATTTATAGATTATAGTGAATTCTATTTTATTTTCAATTTAAATATTCCAATATTATAAATAAATATTTATGAAGTAATAAACAAATATTATATGTATTTAAATATTTTTAATTTTGTACTAAATTAAAATCTGTTCCCTATTTATAAAACTTTAAGATTTCTATTGGTTCTTGTATCTACTATTTTTTGTATGTACAAACTTATGTCTTAGGTAGCCAAGTAGGTAGTTATTTAATATGTTTATATGATGACGTTTAAACGGTTTTAGATTCACGGATAATAACTACTTGTATTTATACTGATAAATAAAATAACTTAAACTATAGTGGAAAGAAAGTTAATACCTACACGTGGATACTGAATTTAAAACATTTTAACGCCATCATATAAACGAACCTATTAATTAAGAACCTAAGTAACTGTTCAAACAATTTGCTATAATATTTATGGTTGCTTGCGTATATCTAAATCATTTACGTACTTGGCTTTCGGATTTCTGTATGTATCTAACCGAACCTACTCGGATGTTCAAACACTGGAATGAAAAGTATGTATAAACAAACGTTTGATGGATGTTACAAAATTCGTAACCGTTATTATTTAAGTTAATATGGGTGTAAAACATTCCAGAGAAAATTTAATTTAAAAATTATATATATCGGTAAACATTTTTTTAGATTACAGAATATTCCTTAGAATATTATTTCATAAAATATTACTGATGGATGATACTATTGAATAGATACAAACTATAATGCATACGTTTTGAAATGTGTCGATAACGAGAAATATATATGAAAAAAATTGACTGTAAAATATTATTCATAATAATAATTATTACTAAATAACTGATTGAAAATTTGAACTAACCGCTTAACAGTAAAACTACATACAAAATGTCAAAATTACATTTTATTCGATAAAATTTTTAAAATAAAAAATAATTTGGATGTTTTGAAAACATTTTTTTTACCTATACATAGGGTATTTGGAAGTTGCTGTTATTATAGAGGTGTTACGAATTCCAGTTAATTCGGATACAAAGCCCTGGCTATATATGCGTATAAAAAGACGAAATAAAATAATACAAACAAAATATACTCACTTTTAATGATATACAGAATTTTACTTTATAAACTTTTAAATACCTATTGTAATAATTTCAAATCGAAGTCCATCTATTTCACTATGAATATTTTGTTTTTATACCTGTGCTTTTAAGGATTGTATCAAGGTTAAATGGTAGTTGTAAAATGTTTAATTAGCTTTGTGAAAATACACTAAATGTACTATTTTATTTTATACATTACGCACTTGTTACTGTTATGGCATTTTGACGATCTCATCAAAAATCATAAATAGGTACCTATTTAATGAATAAAGTGAAAAATGTGTATTGTTTTTAAATGAGTGCACTTTTATGACAAATTGTATTTTATATTAGCAGATAACTGATGTCTGTTAAATGAATAATGTTTTATTTGATGCGTATACCTATTACTTACTGACAAACTGTATAGGTACATTACCACTTTGAATGCTTCTACAAGAACAATTAAAATATTAATAAATTAATAATTATTAAAGCTGAATTACGTCAGTACAAATTTAAAATTAAAATACCTACAGTATGCTAGCATTATAAACTACAGTTTTACTAGCCTAAGTGGCATCTAAATATCCTAAGCGTAGTTAAGTGTTACTTACGATATTTCAAGCGCCATCTAAGTTTCTATCTATACAAAGTAAAATATTGAAATTTGCATTTAAAATATTTATTAAGTAATACTGTACGTGATAAAATGTTATATAAATATTTCAAATATGTAATATATAATACATTCCAAGAAATATATAAGATTAAAATTTAATAATCTTATTTTTTATCGTTTTCTAGTTAATAATTAAGTTAATAAAGTATTTAATATATTTATAAATATTAATATCAACAATAACTTGTTATTCAAAGTCTCGTAATTAATCATTTTCATCATATTATAATTATTGTAATGTTATATTAAAAATTAATGTATAATAAATAATAATAATACACTACTAGTAGATTTTGGTTCGAGAGAGTAAAAACGAGCGAGTCGAAATCGTTTTTACAGTATTTCGAGTGTTTGATACTTGCATAGCATTAAATATTCCGCTCATATAACGTTCTGTCTCATAACACTGCAGTATAAACTCAATTGGAATTTAAAAGTTGGAATGTTTTGCATTATAAGCCGTTGCAATCAATTTTAATAAATATTTAACTTGGATTAAAATCAAGAAGTGTCCTATTTATTAAAGAATGAAGGGGAAAATATGTCAATTTCCTCTTAATTATTTATGTTATAAATATGTTTATTAGGAAATTGTTTTCATTTTCCCTGGCCCACATTTTTATCTGCTGTTGTGTTTTTATGGTCACAGTAATCAATCTTATTTTCGAAGTATTTACATTTTTTTGCTTTTATTTTTAAAACTTTCTATAGTTTCAGTTATTAAAGTATTAAGTGTAAACTAATAAAATATAATTTATTAGTTATTTTATATAAATATAAATATTATTTAAGAAGTATCTCATATAACTGTATACATTTTATTGGATTTTCTTGAGATAAAAAATCACGCACAAGTGTACAACTATGCGTACAATATAAATTATAATTTATAAAATATACGCAGAGGACGTAAAAAGGAACCAATATAATAGACATGATCGTGCGTTGAGGTTTAAACTACATACAAAAACATTGAACGAATAAACGCTTTTCAATAAATTATTTTTATATTAATTTCATTTTAATTATAACCCATGTCAAAACCTAAATTAATAATATAATTCCCTTTGATCTCCGGCTTACATAGAAATTAATTGTGTTTTATAGGATTTTGTATCAGAGTTCTAACATATTTTGGTAACTTAATGGTAAGTATTTTATATCATTAGAATTATGTTCAGTTAAAATATAAGTAACGCTGTTATAGCTGATATTAGTAGAAACTTTATTTTCAGATTACCCAGTATCTCAGCTTAAGAGTAAGTTTGAAATATTTTGATAGATTCTAAGTTCTAACCAGCTATCTAAGCTATCAGAAAAATAACTTAAATAAGCAACTTTAGTAACTATATATTATGTTCCAATGTTCCAAATTAATAACATTAAATACATTTTTATCGACTTGGTGTTATTGTCGTAGGTGAAATGTCTTCTAAATCTACAGAACTATCATAGTTACATTAACTATACTAGTCATATTAAAAAAGTCTTCGATACTAGTGACATTTTCTCAACTCATTTAATTTTAAATAAATGGTTGTTAGACATAATTATAAAAATAATGAATTACTCTAATTCATTTTTTTTCTATCTAAAAGTACGTGTAATAGTTAATTCAAGTATTTTAAGTACTACTTTACAGTAATACATGTATTTTTCAAACTATCTCAACTTACGGAAAATGCACATTGAAATGACAAAATGACTATATAAAAACTGTTTAGACGTTTAGTGTTCATTAAGAATGATGCTACATGCATAATTATATCGTGAAATTATACAGAAAATTTAATTTTTTTTAAAGATTATAAACATTCCACGTGGTTTACGCGTGAACTTTCGTGTATAGGTGTGTATAATTATCTAAATTAATCCAAACCAATATGTGCATGTAAACGATCTACAACAAAGTACATCGCATTCATGGTTCTGAAATATGTAAGCACCTAAAAGACATTTTTTTAAAAATTTTCATTTTAAATAGGGGCTTCACAAGACCACAAGAATTAATTGGCTTGCGAAAAACAAATATTGTTTTGTCTGCAAAGAATTACTATTGGTTACATATAATAAAATAGTCAGTAGAATTATATCATTTTAGACGTGTAGTATTTTATATTGACCGTTCGAATGATCGTGTTAAAAATATGAGTAGCTACATATTTTAACGGAATTTAAGACAATTAAGGTAAATCCACTGGCATTATTTAATTATCACATCCGACAGCGAACATAATCTTCTTCTTAGTGTAATATACTAATATAATATATAGGTAGCATAAATGCACGATTCACGATTTTATTATTTAAAATATATATAGCAGGTGTACATATTTTTCAAATAAACGTATTACATTTATGAGCTATTTAACTCGCTTTAAAATTAAAATATCAATAAAAGCCAGTTGGGTGCCATGGATAATATTCTTACATAGTCACATAATTATAACTTTTAAATCAATATGACTCTAATATTTTAAACTAACAACATAAAATTGGTTCTTCTGTATGTAAATTTAAAATGTTATGTGTTTGTAAGATGATGACAACACGCACAATTTTTTGATAACATTAAAAAATTTTTATTTTGTAAAATGGATAGAAAACATTGTGCAAGTTCAATTTTGTAATATCGATTTTATGAAAAGTTATACGTAAATTTTTCTATATTTCACGAAGTGTAAAAAAGTGGTTTCCATTTTATGAAGTTGATAATATTATTTAAATGAAATGAACCATCTCCCCAAGTGGATGTGACAAACTTATACATCATTAATTTGACTTATTAAATAGACATCACGTAGATTACCTATGAGTAGGGCCCGGATTTATATGCAAATGCATATTCTTCTATAATTCACCTAGAATAATTTTGATTATAAATGTCGACGTTTCGTAATGTGTAGATTCTATAGTTAGTTTTTATTTTGTATATTTTTGCATATTTGAACGAAAATGCATATTACTGCATATTTCTTTATAGTAAATGTTGCATATTCTATAATTCATAGATTTTACGTCTGTAAAGACGTAAAATATCTACTGTCGATCGTAAGTAATCCATCATAAAAGAGGGCCAGGGATAGACTTCGCTAGAGCTAAACTTAAAAATGTTTTGACAAAAAATCGTGAATATTCAACATTGAAAAAAATCAATAGTATAATCAACGGCTAGGTAACGGAATGTAACGACAACGAGGAACTGTCAGTTGAAGATTTATCTAGTTTTAAATATGCACCAATTGTGTCTTGTGATGTGGAAAAAAGTTTTTCCAATTACAAAAATATGCTCTGAGATAATCATAGATGCTTTCAATTCGAAAACTTAAAATCGATATTTATTACGTCATGCTGGTACTCGTCTCAAAATAATAATTTTATATAATACTTTACTTAATTAATTTATAATATTTTTATATACTTACACAATGTAAGTGTTTACATTGTGTATTGTGTTTTTTTAAATAAATTTTAGCAAATTTTTATAGATAATATATTTAGATTGTGTACATTTTTTACTCAAAACCTTATAGTTTGTTAATTTCTAAAAAAAATGATTTTGCATATTTATGATATGAAACTGCATATTTTATAGACTTTTGTAGCATATAAATCCGGGTCCTAATTATGAGCGTTTATTGGTGTATCGCCATTGTGAATATTATTTTTATATTTTTTGCTATGATTAAGTGCATTATTATGTATCACTATTATACACGAAACAGGTAATTTGCAAATAGGTATGACTATGAAAAAATTGAACGTACGAACATATTTTATAATATGTTTATAATAATAATTAATTACAACCACAAATAAGTATTAAAATTTAATAAACGTATCGCATACTATGTATATTGAGCTGACTCAACAAAATCATTTTCTGCCAACCATTCTTTCAAATATGCTCTGATAGTAGTACGAGCTTGCGTTAATTCCGGAAGATCTGACGATGCCGGAGGATACATATTTGCGCAATGAGCTGTCCCTAAGAAATAAAAGCACGTAAATCACAATCAATAAATTGTTGGTATTACTAAATAGTTTTATTTTTAGTTACCTACGTGTATACGTTATAAATAAATCAAATAAAAATTATAATAATATAATTATTTTAAATAATATTAGTTAATAGTTACCATTAATAAAAATTGCCACGTTGTTTTTTGTTCTTACGTGCGTAATACCTAATGCATGCCACGGATCAATAGAACCATGTATGAATAGTACCCGGCTTTCTATTATGTTCAAATCACCAAACATCGTATTAGTTCTTCCGACAGCATCCGATAATAGTTCCGCGTTATATCTAAACGGAAAATATTATCTTTAATATGATGTGTTCGAATAGTTTCTAGTATTATACAATATATTTTATATATTCTACTACATTATAAATAATGTATAATAAAATTTCTACTGTAGATGAATATGTCACTATGTCAGTGCACATATTATAAATGATTGTCATAAAATGAACATATCTCTTATGTACCTACTTCTCTATGCCTATACTTAATCATAATAGATATTCATATTTTTATATGTTCATCAACTTACGATTTTCCAAAAATGTCTATACACAAATTAATAAAAAAGTCTATTGGAAAGTTATGACCAAACACATGATTATCTTGACTGGATGTCTGATAAAATCCAAACTCTGTACAAGTTTGATATGTCCATTGTCGACCTGTAATACAATTTTTAATCACGAAAACATAAAGAGCAAATTTACAAATTAAAAGTTAATATTGTATACTATTAACCACGTTTTACAATAAAATATTATGTATCATTCGTAATAATAATTCCCAAGCTATATTTAGTATAGGTATATAACTTTCATAATTGAATTCAATATACTTAAATACTCAATACTAACCACCTCTTGCTGCACTACTGCTCCAAGATGTATTTCTATAAAAATCAATCAATTGGGAATAAATGTTATCTTGGCATTCTGCTTTATGTAAAGATAATAGTTTACTATTAACTGCTGCGTACCTATCTAACTAAAACAATACAATATTATATTATTACAAAATTGCTATAAACCAGGGCATTTACATTATAATAGATAATGTAATAAATTAGCAATAAAAGTTTATTTTTTAATTTTTATTAAATAAACCAAAACTCATCTCAGATTGTAGATATAATGAAGTTTTTATGATTTCATATACGTAATTTTTCAGGGTTTAGTTAAAATGTACAATACCGTTAAAATTACTTTTTCTATAAAATATAATTAATTTATCTAGGACACAATATATTATTTTAGTAAATTTAAGAAGATGATTATTATTTTGACTATAAATATAATGACATTAAATCCTAACATGTCGCACAATTAGTAATTGTATTGAATTTTTTTATGTTTAACATCTAAACCTTTTATGGATTAGGTGGGATGTGGATTATAATAAATTACATTAAAAAAAAAAAAAAAAAAATGTGTATTTCTAAAATTATAATATTAATATAATCTGTAGATTGTAACCAATGGCAACCACTATAAAAAAATATATTAAATTTTTATTAGATAACGAAATTCGCGGGTGATTGTGTGAGACCTAACCGCCTTATAAGGTTTGATAAAAGAAGCTGAAATACTGGGCGGTTTTCATTTGGGCGAATGACCCAAAATAACATATCGTTTGGGCGAATTAATACATATCATTTTGGCGAAATTTACACGGGACCCTAATTTATTTAATACTTCGTTTGGGCGAGTTATAAATATATTTTTATAAACTAATACGTTTTCCTTCCCATTTTTAGAGACTTAGGACTCTCAATTAACTCTAACGGGTATGGTTAAAAATGTATTATATTGTTATTATCTTAACTAAATTTTTTTTTATTAGCATGGTATCTCATATATCCATTTGTTTAATAAAATGGATCATATTCTTATACAAATTATCATAATAATATATTATTAAAAATCCTAACTAATTATAATAATTAATAATTAGCATGGTATCTCATGCCCATTTTTTTATTATAATCGATTATTGTTAATTTTCCGGTTTGATATTCTTCCCATGATTTTAATGTATAGTCTTGTTTTTCTTTAGTATTTTTTTGTGTTGATAGAATTAATTTGTATAAAGTTACAATACTTGGTGACATACTTATCACCAATTAATCGAAACGGTATAATAATTATATTGAGTTGAATACATTGTAGTAAATACGAATATGAAAATTATTGTATAGGTAAGTACATTACTTCCCTATTATTCCCTGTATATATTCCTGAATAATTTATAAATTAATTCGCCTAAGTGATCGGTTTATTTCTCGCCCAAATGATGTATGCTCTACTTAGGTAAATTTTGGGTTATTTGCCCAAATGAATGACGCCCGAAATACTCTCCGAACCTCAAGGAAATACAACTTTTATTGAAGATGACAATCAAGACGTAGAGTCTGAGATTCACAGTTAGCATTTTACGTTTATCGTGGTATTCCGTTTTAGTTCGTTTGCACGAAATGATTACAAGCATATATTTTCTTGTAATGAGTTGCATATTAATGTTTACGTATCAAAACACTTTTAATATACATACATTATTGTAAAATCATTGCATTCATCGTTCTGTAGTCTGTTCAGAATCCAATGATGTACATACGAATAGTGCATATAATATATTAAGTATTAACTTACTGGAGTTGGTATTGATTTGTTAACCATTATATCACACAAAGTTTCTATTGTTACCGAGGATCGATCAGGATTCGAATAATGTCTGTTGTCTTTATTGTATTGTACAATTTCTGCGAAATTATCAGCTAAAATTTCAAACAAATATGATACATCTTTATCGTTTTTTCTATCTAAAGGATCACACAATCTAAAACGTTTCGAAAATATTTATTATTTATACATGGAAAGTAAGACAAGTCATATTATTGCGGTTCACTTATATTACTTGAATTTTTTTTCAATTATTTTTGCTCCGTGATCGGTTTTAAGCAAATAATTGATCATTTGATTTGCTTCTTTTATTTGTGACACACATTCTGGCTTATATGTTGCTAATGCATTTTCAACTACCATAAAATATTCTATAAAAAATAAAATATACATACAATTATGCTAAGTTGTGTAATGGTATTATTACTTTAATACTCTATGTCTCTATATGATACGAAGAAAGTAAAATTATTGAATGATCTAATCCATTCTATATTTAACGTACTAACAAATGTTAATTATACGTAAGTATATATTGTATTTATTACGATTTTAATTTTTTTTTTTTTACCTGAAATTGTTTATTTATGTATTAATAATTAAACTTAATATCTTAATATAGCTCTCTAAGGCCTAAATAGTTAAAAATTATAACCATATATAGTCAACTGTAAATTGTATCTACTTATATAAGCATTAAATGTGTATTTAATTGATAGTCAATATTATTATACAAAAATTTAACTCAAGAGACGTAATCAGAATTTTTTTTTAGTAGGGGCAATAATTTACTCTTGTATAAGAGCAAAGGTGTTTACAGAAATTTTTCAAAAAGGCGTCAATTTTATATTGTCTATATATATTTAATTATATTTTTTAAATATTATAATTTTTTTATTTATTATTTTATTAAAAAATATGTATTTATATATTAATGAACCAACAGAAAACAACAAAAATAATTTTTAATTCACTTGGCTCGTTTATTATTTAAGTACTTAACTATAGGTACTTTAAGTACATATGCCCCTTTATTGTATTAAATTGTAATAATAATAAATGGCCTTGTTAACAACTTAAAAGATTAATGCCGGGTTGAATAAATAATTTATAAATACTTTTCGATTTAATATAGTGAGCTAATTGTCCCTCAATCATGATTTAAAAGTTCATTTCAATGAACTATTAAATTAATCAATATTCTTTGAAGCCCGGCATAAGTATACTATAATTTATAACATAATGTAAATATAGGTAGTAATATAAACCTAAAAAAAAAAAACAATATATTTTTATAAATAGTAAATTTATATAATAACTAAAAAAACTTTTAAGATGACGTCACACCCGTATGTATCGTTTACGACGTTTACGTTTTATAAATGTACAATATGGAAAATTTTAGTTCAATAAAACCAATTTTGTGTGTTTAGCTTAAATATTTGAATAAAATTACTTTTTATCAAACTTAAAGGTAAAAATTATCTGACATCTGTATTCTCGTTTTTACAGTGTTTTAATTTTTAAGCGAGTTACGAGTATTTAAAATATAATATTTAAAAATACATTATGTACCTTGTATGTTTGTAAGACAGAGACAACAGAAGGTTATATTAAATGACAAATTAACAGTTCAATTTTATGAGATAATAGCAATTCAAACTCGTTAATAATTTTTTTCATTCGGTATAGAATTACAAGGCTTAACATAATGTTTATGAACATAGAACATATATCATAGATTCATAGGTATATAAGCCATTTATGCGTCTATCGTCAATAACATTTCTCATCCAAGTTTTAGCTATGTGTTGAGTAGGTATCTGATAAAAAGTGGATCATCCCCCTCCAGAATTTCTCCCATTATAAAAATAATTTAAACCAACATTTTACGGTTTATATTTATACTTATATTATTATACTATTACAGGCCCCTCTCAAGAAAATCACGTATGTGTTACTAATGTTAGGAATTGTAATATCATACTACTATTATCACATACTTACTATCATACTATTATTATGTGCGTTTGCCTAAAATATTAAATAGTGAAAACTATACATAAAAAAGCACAATGGTGGACTGGGTGGAGTGAGAGCAATTGTTGATGCCAGGGTATACACTGTACAGAGTACCTAGTCTTAACTATGATTCATAAATCATAATCATATCGTTTGTCATTTAATATAATGATGCTGTTGATAATTGTCAGTTGGTATCCATATAATATTCAAAACTTTTGTAGTAACATTCATATAAATTACAATTGTAAAACATTGTTATGCCTCACGTAGGTTAGGTAAGAACACTGAACACAAATTTTCCTAAAATTTCAAGAAAAAACCCCTCAACCACCTAGCTACATCACTGATTTATCTAAATATTAGAATCTAATAGATACTCCTGTATTTGTACTGTTTGTAGACTAGACTGTTAGTTTTATATCAACTGTTGTATACATAGTATTAAGTCTAATTGTTTAATGATTATTATTTAAAAATCACTTTATTTTATTGGAAAATGGCAATCCATTTTTAATATACATACCTTTAAAATCAATTTTTGCCAACAAAGGCCCACTGGAAGAAACTGCTATGTGTATGAGATGTGGATATTTCATTCTTAACCATGCAGCTAAAGACCCAGGGTAAGATCCTCCAAATGCTACCCATTTAGCTGTAGACGATATTTTGTATTTAATTTTGATATTAATAATAAATTCTGCCAAATCAGCTAAAGCTTGTTCGCTGTTCAAGTACACTAAATTACTAGTACTTATATCTCTGAAAAATATACATTTATACATGAAAATATAATAGTAATAATCATAAATTAATAGAAAAATAAATAAATACAAATTAAAATTTACAGAAAACTACTATTAAAATAAAATTAAGCAGTGGAAATAATAGCTTAGGTATGATATTTTCAATTTTATTAAGAAAAATTTTACACTTTTGTAAAAATATACTGAATTTTCTGAACGAAATAATAAATATATTGGTTTTTATATTGTGTTTTTATTGTCATATGTAGAGATTTTGCATTTTAAAGCAGAAAAATGCTTTGATTTTCAATTTCGAGAGTAGTGTTTGCTAGGAAAACTAATCAATCTGGATAGTCTCAAAAAATCAATTATGAAAAAACATTTTGAAACCGTAACCATCTTCAAAATTAAAGATTTTAACATATTATTTTTACTGCTTGTTCAAAAGTTGATAACAGGCAAAAAACTGAGACATTCGCCCAAACAAATAACAATAAATTTAAATTTGTTGCAATAATATACGACTATACCTATTATCTATACCTACTATCTGTAGGTATATACTATGTATATTATATGTCGTACAATATTCATTGTAGATATTATAATTTATAAGTTATAACCCATAGGTATAAAAATATTACCATTTAAATTAATTGATTTATATTTTATTATAATTCTTACTCAGTAGGGTGACTTTCACCATAATACCGATGTTCCAATTGAAAACATAAGGCATTAAATTCTTTAGCATAATCAATCCAGGATCCGCTGCGCATCCATTTAGCTGAAATTTCTCCTTCTCCTCCAATCATCAAAAACACTGGTCCGTCATCTTTATAATAGTTCAAATTCACTTGATATCTCTATACATAATTTATCAAAATTACCTTTATATTAGATTTTGAATTATTCTGATGATTATTTCATATTAGATTTATACTTTCATAGTATACCTACTCACCTGTTTCCACGTTCTATTATCAGTATGATTGAAATGATCTAATTTCTGTGTAAACCATTCGTCTTCAGCGTTCATTGCTTTTAATGATTCTGGCTCATTTGGTTCTCCTAAACCAATAAGAATTTTTTTCATACTGTTGGTTGGTGAACACAACCACATAAAAAGCCACAATATACAAAATTTCGATTTCATTTTTCAAATAAAAAAATATAATCTAAAAAAAAATAAGTAGGTAATAATATATATTAGTATTTAGTATAATAATATTCATAAAATAGTTAAATAATAAATGCACAATGATATATTGCAATTTTTAATTTGAATTTGAATTATTGTACCTAAATTAAAATTATGATTATACTTTTTTTTGTATTTTTTTTTTCTAAAAGATAGGTAATTTATAATTACTCATTAGTTTACAAAATGTTTTTATGTAATTAAGTCAACAGATATTCAAATAACAAACTAAAGTAAGGCACCTACATATTTTTATTAAAACATTCTTATTAGTTGTTACTTGTTAGTATCAATGTATATATATTGGCATACCTATTACATTATATAAATCCCATCTTGTATCAAAAATAATATTATAAATTAAAATAAAATATATAACTATATTGATTAAGTATTTTATATAAAACCTATGAAATCAGGTGAAGTGCCTGATGACTGATACATTCACTATAATAGATTAAAATATATGTAGGTACTCATAAATGTCAATAAAGGTGGGAACAGACTATTGTCACGTCACATGAGCTCACGTGCTATCACGTTGGCACATTTAATTCGTGATATCACGTTTAGAAATAAACTATAATCATATATGATATAGTCATATTATGTTGTCATACTTTTTCATGTCACAATTTATTACATAGTAGTCAGTAGTCACTGTTTACGTATATTTAAACACAAATTTTTTTCTTAAGTCAAATTTATAATGGAAAGTTTGACTTCAAGTAGTTCAGAATGGGAAGAGGAATTGGAAACTGCAGCTGTTTTTGCAATTTTGAACAAACAAAATAAAAAATCCACCAGATCATGCTGGGTACATGAAATTAATAAAAAAAGGTTAAAATTAGGAGAATTCCATCGTCTAGTTCATGAATTACGAAATGATCCAAGACGATTTCACATGTATTTCCGAATGACAAAAGATGAATTTGATTATGTACACAATCTTATTAAAAAAGACATACAAAAACAGAGCACTCAATTTCGAAAACCTATAAGTACCGAAGAAAGATTAGCGGTTTGTTTGAGGTAAGTAATAAAATATAAATATTTTACGAGATTCAAATCATTTTATTATTTTTACCATTAATATTAAATTAATTATTATTAGTTTTATAATCTAAACAAATTAATTTTAAATTATTACAAATAAAAATGTTAAGGATTTTAGATTATTAATTAAACAAATTTTACTTCACTGATATTGGTATTGCGGAATGGACATCATTTGAAGTAATGTTGGTCTGGTAGGAGTCTGGTCTTGTACTGCAATATGTTGGTCCACTGATCCTTGATAATGTTGTTCTGTAGTTAAAGAATAATTTTTGGGTGAGTCTATAGGCGATGTCATTGTATGTAAGCTACTCGTACTAGGCGCTGAGGATTGACTTGAAGCTGATGGCATTGTCTGCAAGCTACTCATACTAGGTGCTGGGGAATGAGTTGAAACCTATAGGTGTTGTGTAGGATAACTGGGATAAATAGCTGAAGACCTTGGTTCTTGATTACATCTTATTTCGGCAGATAATACTGAGTTACTTAATGCAAGTTTAATTTGAGCTTGTTCAAATTTTGGTAATTGTTTTGTCATTCTTGACATACTCAGAAAAAACATGTCCATATCATCCAGATTTTCGAGGAAGAACCCATATTTAGTTTAATTGTCACTACTTATATTTTTTTATGAATTGTATAATGTACATATATATTTTCACATGTTTATTAATTTTAAGATTTAAATAAAATAAAGAGTTCAGAATAAATTGTATTGTACTAAATAAGAAATATTATTATATTGTTATGCTCGAAGTAAATACGGTCAACGGGCCTAAAAATAATAGGTAATTATATAAGCTACGAGATATCTATTTAAGTTATTTGGTTATCGCGTTTAATGAGTGGACTGTGGATTTTTCCTAAATAAAAATAATCTAATACTAAAATAAATGGATTGCTATATTTTGATGGTACCTACCGTTGTTCTCAGATAAATAAAACAAATCATCTTCGTAAAATCAAAACATTTTTTTCTTTCTTCAGAATCTAAAATAATAGTAGAAATAATAATTTAATTACCTGTTATTTTAAGCTCTTTTCCGATTTCTTCCCACGCATTTTGTCTAATTTGTTGGTCCCGATAATCGGAAGAACCATGGTTGTATAAAACCGGATGTTCACGAACTTTTTCGATTAAAACTTCATCCATTTTTAATTAGGTAAATTAATTTTAATATATGTATTTTTCTAATACACCAAATTCGTGATGACACGTGAGTCAAAAATGTGTGTGATGCTAGAAAATCAAAATGTGCTATCACGCGTGAGTTAGAAAATGTGACGTGACGCGCATGACGTGACATTAGTGTGGCGCTGATACATTAAAATACTATATAAATCTATATCCCATACTTTTTGAACGTGACGTGATAACATATGACAGCACGTGAGCTCACGTGACGTGACAATAGTCTGTTCCCACCTTTAAGGAATATATTTGAAAATCAAAAGTGGTTTTTTTTTATGTGGATTATCTAATTTGAGTTTAAATTAATTAAGTGAACCTATTACCTATGGGCTACTGTCTACTGTGTTTATAAATTTAAAAAAATTATATTAAAATTTACAAATCATAATAATATAATAAATTTAATCAATATAAGAATATTTTTTAAATATTTTTTAACATTATTAAATTAAACATAGCTATTTTGCCTATTTATAATTACTTAGCTTGCTTAATATTATCTTATAGAAATTGAAGTTAACAACAAATAAATTAAACAATAAACATCAAATAATTCATATAGACATAAACTATATAGTTATAATACAACATAGGTATTTATTGTTATTAACAAATTACTAATATAGATAGAAAACATCTAGAATTTAAATAGAAGTTTACAAAAATACAAAACCCCTTTTTATTTTAAATGAGATCAAAGTGGATCTATTTAACATTACTTCTGTAAAATTAATAGTTTGTATTTGATGTTCTTATTCGTTAGCTACATTTAACTAAGCCACTGACAAGTTTCATAAAAAATTTATTAATTATATTCCATCATATCATGTACCTATGGATAAACAGTGGTGTATATCATATGTATATTATATCATAATATGATGAAATAGGTATTAAATTTATATTTAATGGTCATATCTAATTATATTTTTATTCAGTCAAATATTTTACTAAAGTATGGTAGAAAGGAATAATCAATACATTTAAATACTTTTTTCATAACTATCCAATGTATTATGTAGAAACATTTTTAAACTTCAAGATACAAGTTAGAAAAAATTATATTTTAGCATATCATAATTATTTTTTTGTAGTCACATATTTTATTTTTTTCCGAAATATTTTTAACTACCTATATAATTAATATTGTAATAACACCATATGTAAACCACACTACAGAAGTAAATTGTTAACTAAATAACAGCCAACAGCCATAATATGCATAGTACTATAGTAGCTAATAAATTTGATAAAATAAAATGTTAAACCTGATATATTTCACGTAATTTGACTGAAGAATTTTTTTAAAACACTAAAAATTCTTCACTAAATATTATGTATAAGAATAATTTAATTTTAGATTTATAAAATTTACTACTTCACTCGTAAAAATTGTTTTAGATTTTGTAAGCATGTATAATAAATGAAATAAATATATTTATATATATATAATATACTAAGCTGGTTAGATACTATACAAGTATATAACCATCAATAAAATGAAAATATAAACTCTTTATTTTCCCCTCTTGGTTTAGTTGATACTAAATAATTAGATTATTTTCTTTTCTATTTATCAACTAATTAAGTAAGCAAATGCCTACTTCTTAATGAGTTTGTCTTTCTTATCGTTAAACACTTATGCTCAGCAATAGGTATAAAAATTAAAAATCATTAGGTACATTTTTAGATAAAATATAATTGTATTTAGTAGGTCGTATAGTTTATTAGTAGGTACTATTTTTTTTTTCAAAATAAATCAGAACATCAGATAGAAACCACTTTTATCTATGTAATTAGAATTGTTTTGATATTGTTCTTTTTTTTTTTAAGGAATAAACATTTAAAAAAATCGTCAAAAAAACAGCAAGCGTACAGATGTCTCCGTTTGAAGAAATTAAACTCATTTTATCATTTGAAAAATTAATTTTTGAATTTCCATGTAACATAATATTGAAAAAAAAATAAGAGAAATTCAACAAAAAAAATAGGAAAGATATTATTTATGCATACATTTTTTTTCAAACACATTCTAAACTACTTTCTGGAAAAACTGTAAAAATTCAAATTTAAATACAGTAGAACCTCGATTATCCGTCACCCGATTAACTGTATTTTTCTGTTAACCGCCAGACGACGAACAAAATGCGCGTTACAATAAAATCTTATCCTCTTCTGTATGAGCACTATGAGCAGGTTTATCTGAAACTTTCCGACAATAGCTACTAGATAAGTGATAGGTGATAGGTATGTACATACTACATATATGTATAAACAGTATATTGCGATTGTGGACGTATCTTTTTATTGAAAAGTCAGTTAGTACACGTGCACAGTTTTCGTCTCTTTTTGTGCAAATATCTTAAGTTTAAAAGCAATTTAAAAAAACGAAAAAAATAATTAATTAATTAAAAAAATAATAATAATGTACCAGTAAGTAATAGCATCTAACTATATCAATATGCATGTCATAATTATTGAAAAATAATAAATAATGTGTATTTATATGTTTAAAAAAATATTTGTTGCTCGCTTAACCGTATTTTTGATTATCCATCAAAGCTCTGATTCCGAAACTGACGGTTAATAGAGGTTCTACTATATACTTAATGAATCACGCAGACACGCAGTACTACAAATATACTTACTGTATCATGTTACTATTATATTAACATAATCCATATTTATAAGTTTATTAGTTTTATATTACCTAGGTACTTAGTATTTAGGTTCTATATAAATATATAATCATAAATTGAGTCCTAATAAAAGTTATGGTATTTATTAGCTTACTTAAATTTTCAGAATGGTTTAAACTATCATTTTTATTACCAACTTGTTCATTAATATGTGTTTGCTCATTTAATAGTTTATCATAAATAGGTACTAATAAACTAGGTATACTTAAAATAGGTACTTAATTAATTGATACATAATATGTGTAAATAAAATACATTTTAAATCAAATTAAGATAAATTATATTATGCACATTATAAATTATAACTAAGTGTCTATCTAGTACCTATCCATTTATTTAGCTATTGCTATAGGTGCGATTATTAAGTTAAATATTATTAAATTGAATGTTTTAAAATGATATCTACTATTTATCATAGGCATACATCGCCAAATTATCATACTAAATAATTGAAAATTGAAATAATATATTATTGTTATGTACACAATGCATATTAACTTACTTAAATCCTAAAGATTTTCTATACCTGAATATCTTCATAAAATCATAACTATTACTATAATATTGTTGTAATTTTAGTTCTTAGTTAATTTTATAAGTGCATTATTTTTAAATGTTGAGCGATCGATGCATTTTTTATTAGTGCGTTTTCTTAGTTTTTAATACCAGTCTTACTTATTATAAGTTAATTATTTTATACATGATAACGAACAAATGGTTAAATCATTTATAGTTATTTACGTCTAACTGGTCTAAGTAAGATTCTCTCGAAGAACGTAACTAATGCGCAGAATGTTTTCAAGGTGAATATCAGTTAATCTTGAACGATATATTTTATTCTTTTAAATCTCCAAATATATAATCATAAAAATATCTATTATGTGCGGAAAACTAGCTTTCAAAAAAATATATTTAGCGGTCCGGTTATTTTCCCTCCGTGGGCTAACCCTTGTTATACAGTGTACGTGACATATGCCATTAACGCTTAAAAATGTTATAACTTTAACTGGCATGGCTGTTATTGTTACTATTACCTAAATGGCTAAATATTAACAACATAGATACACTAATGAATAATGGTTCAAGCAATGGTCTGCGCAAGCGGCGACGAAGACATTAGAAGTTGGCTATATTTTGCTCCTTAAACAATAATCACAAAAAAGTCACCTTAATGATACATGAATTATGATGTCCAATACAATAAAAGTAGGTAAAAGGGTACCGCTCAACTATACAGTAGATATCGAATTGGTCATTATAATGGGTATTGAGTATTTGAGTATATTAAATCTGAGTTAAATGATGTATCACTGCAGCATACGAAAAATTATTCTGAGCGGAGACAATCTGTCAGTCTAATATTACCAAATACTAAGTATATTTTAATTTTTATTACTTAATATTTATTTATCTATTATAGTAATTTAATTTACTATTAGTAATACCATCACAGAATTTGTGGTACGAATGTCATTGTATGTACAAAATATAATAATATAGGTAAGAAAAAGTTTCAAATAGCTATGTAGGTACCTAGGTACTCAAAAAAAAATTTTTGAATTATAACAAAATAACTAAAACTTTTTATAAGGAACCTTGTGTTAAATCTATCTTGTATATAAAAATTGAACACTTCATACATTATTATAACTACAAAATAATTGTCAATTTTTCGTGATTAAAAAAAGTCAAACTTTGAATTTCCAACGCTTATGCGAAAAATCATACACATATATTTTATTAATACGTTTACAAAATATTGTAAATTTACGCTAAACTATTCTATATAAACAACTTATGAGGAACTTTGTATTACATTTTGAGCTTTTTAGTAATTAGCGTTTTTATTGACGTCATTTATTGAAAAAATTAAAAAGTAAAACGTACATTTCAAACCTTAACAAAAAGCTCAAAAAAGTTTAAAAATATATTTATCGTGATAATTATATTGTAATCACGTATCTATGGGAAATGATAATCTTGCTAATTTTTTTTAAATATTTACCTACAATTTTTCGTTTTTTAACTATAATGGTTATAACAAAATACGAATGGAATTTTTTTATGGCTTAAATGAAGTAAGTGGCCTGCTTAAAAAAATTTATCTGGGATAAAAACTGAAATGAGTCCTCTGTATTACGTGACTGTGACTTTGTACTACTTTATTGTATTATGAACTAATATCTTTAATAAATGTTATTCGAAATTCGAATAGGCACCTAATCAAAATTGTCCAAAGTAAACCTAATAAAACGTCATATTGTAAATGCAAAAGTTTTGGTGAATCTATATGCCCTGGTAAATGTTTTGAAAAATGGCACAAGGATCTTCATTAAATTTTCACATTAGGTTAAAATACTAAGTTTTTTTTAGTGTGTAAAATGCATTTTTTTTTCTTATAAAATTAATAAAATCTTTTTAAAAATAGTTGCATGTATAGTAAAGAATTCATTATTAATAAGGGTTCAATTTAAAGGCAATATAATTAGTAAAAAAAGCAATTACAAAATTTATTAAAAAATTAATTAATAGTCTTTTTACATATTATGTAGATACTCGATTAAGTATTTAGCGATATCGATAAATATCGCCGATAATAAAATCCATTAAAAATAATTGACAAACGACAGTGCACCGTATTCAAAGAATCTTATCGATTTGTACCGTTAACATGTATGTGGTGTACAAAACTATCAAAACAATTGAAAATTTAACACAAAAAAATGCATTTATAAGTAAAAAAAGTTCATCTATCGTTTTAAATATAAAATAACACATATTTTTATACAAAAATTATTTTTCTATTATTATTATTATTATTAAAAAAGACTTCAAATCCGAACCTTAATTATTAATAACAATACAAATATATTCAGATAAGCAGAGTTCGAGACTTATAGCACTTAAAAACACAATAATAAGCGCTAAAATATGCACTTGAAAACCCTAGAATATGCATAAAAAATTAAAAATTTGCATTAATAATAGCACTTTTCAACAAAATCTATGAAATATGCAAAAGTAGATATGCACATTTAAATTTTAGATTTGGTATCACAGCATTAAGAAATGCATTTATTTCGCACTCTGCTAAATTTTACAATAAATAAAAAAAAATATGCAAATGCTATAAGTACCAAACCTTGCTAATAAGTAATAAAATTGGTTTTGCTATAATTTCAGTTAGTTAAAAAAATGGTTATTTTTTGCTAGATTTTCATTTAACGTGGTAGATTACTGAAACTGTTGAACGGATTTTGTTATTTGGGGTCTTGTTAGATTCACAGTGGCTAAGACAAGTGCTGTGAAGATTTTCAGAACCTTAACTTCAATCATTAACTCACTACAAAGCTATAAACCAGAAAAACATAAAAAAACGCCCAATAAAATGTGTTTTAATTTTTTTTAAGCTCTGTTGTGAATCAACTATAAAAGATAAAGTTCTCAAAATTCGCTCTCCGGTTTCAGAGATCTATCTCACTTAATGAAAATGAAAATAAAATACATTATACATCCATATTGCATACAATTAATACATTTCTAAAAATTTTAAATCAAGAAAGTTTACATGCCGATCTCTGACTTGGCAAGCGTTTTTTTAGTATAATATCGACTATTATAAGTACTTACCTTATAATAGTGAAACCAATTTAATAAACGATTAAATTGTTAATATGGCAGTATGAATAGTATGATACATACCTATTTTCGATAAATATATTAGTATATAAATCGATTTTATAAAAAATGTATCAGCTATCTGGTTACCTATACTTTTAACCATAATTATTTTATTTTATTTATCGCTCTAAGTTGAAATTTGAGAACCACTAATTGTATTATTTGGAATTACGCATTCAAGGTTTTATTAATATCTACAAGTATTGAAGTATAGATACCAGTTCGCCCTCTTTATCATATTTAAATTAAATATAGGTACCAAGATACCTACCTACCTACCTATACCTTTTTGCGATAAATAATATTACAGTTAGATTGCAACGTGCGCGTATTATTTAATCATTATACCTAAGTATATGGCTATATTAATTATAAAATAGAAATACTATGATAAATTAATTAAGATGTTATGTAGGTTAATATTTAAATCACATTCTATTAGTAAATAATCATTTCAGCAGTAATTAACTAAGTTCTAGCCATGTACGTATTGGTAGTGGGTAGGTACTATTTATATGAGAACAATAAAAACTATGTTACGGTTCACATGTTTAAGATACCTACCTACCTTTCTAAGTTTATATTTATTTTATGCTTTGATTGTAGATAGGTGCATAATAACAATAGGTACTTACTTATTAGTTATTACTCTTATACAATATAATTAATATTAACTACGACAATAAGTACTTTATCTTATGGAGGTGAAACTTTAAAATACGATTTATATCAAATATGTATTTAATAAACGTACCGACAGTACCTACTTATTAAGCAATCGAGTATTTTAGAATTTAAAATCCAGATTCTTGAATAGTATTATTAAATATTTTATTATTTATGAATGTGGGTAATTTTAAATTTTATATTTATTATTTTCATCTATAATGTACTTACTTAACGTCACCATAATTATTGTTTTATACTTTTATTCAAAGCGGGGCACTTGTAAATTTTAATAGGAAAATCAATACTAGAAATATAGTAAAACACATTTAATATATTAATATATAGAAAACAGTTCTATTTTTTCTTATACTGTAAGCCTGCAACCTTAGAAAATGAACTTATTCGTGAGATTGTACAAAGACGGAAAAATTACTAACAGACCAAGAATCAAGAAAACTATTTTTTTTTACACAGAATTGAATATTTGTGTAAATATGTACTTGGTCAATTTGTTTTATTTACGTATGAATTAAACTAGACATTAATGATCAACATTTTCAAGTACAATCTAATCTATATAATTTGTCATTGGGTACCTAGGTATCTACATTATTAAAAAAAACGAATTCACTAATTTAACCAATGTTCCCATTTCAAACATTTACCCTACATGCATTTCAAACATATTGTATTCCCTTAAAACAGCGGACACTGTCACCGAAATGTTTGTCCGCTATTCGGAGGTTTCACTGTATATTTTTTCGAATTAAAAATGATAATTGATACCAAACCCATAAACATAACCGTGTATTATTCTGTGTTTTATAGTGATAACGCTAACAACAATAATATTATGATAACAATTTTCGTTTAGAAAATGCTACAAGCACGTGACAATACAATTTGATAGTAAAATATTTGAATATCATTCATTATTTTATACTTTTAATGATCTGTAATCTATAGACTGTAGACTATAGTTTCGAATTTTCTATATTTAATTTGAAGAGTACATTATTTTGAATAGTAATTTAATCAAATAATAATTTCGTTTGACATCATATTATTTTTCGTGTCAATCCACAGTTGTCCATTAATCGTAAGTACTCGGAAATTAGAATATTTAGTTTTAATTTTTTTTTTTTGTTCATTAAATATTAATTGTTGAATACATTTAATTTTGAACGAAAAAATAATAATTTGTTTTAGTTATTAGTATCTTATCAAGTACGCGTTTTAATTTTACAGATATATCATGGATAATGAGTACAAAGTTGGAGCATTGTGCGATTTGATAGCATCAAATGGAAATAAAAAGAAAACTAAAAAAGGTAGGACCTTATATATGTGTATATTATTTAAAGTAATGAATATTAATAAGGCTCGGAAGTTGATGCATTTTGCATTTTATTTTGGAACTTTTTGGACGATGCTTTCCTGGCCACAATGAAAACATATTAGCATAAGAATCTGAATAACTAATTTTAATTTTGCATTTTTTGGTGTTTACAACTTTCTAAGTCATTTTTAGTCATTTTTACTGATTTCACATTAGTTTACTTCTTATTGTTTCTTGTCAACCATTATGCATTTATGCCAATAACTTACTTAAAACTTTAAAATTACCACGAACCAAGATTAGTACCTACATTCGATTTTACCATACCAATTGCAATCGCCGTTGTCGTGTTTAGTGCATATTATTGTACCTAAATTTTATTATTTTTTTGTAGTATTTTCGAAATACCTAAAATTAAAACGTCGGTTAGTGCTTGTCTACGTCAACTATATTTTGTAATATTTTATTTAATTTTTAAGAACATATTATTTATATTTCATATTTGCATTTTTTTTTAGGTCATTTTTTAATGTTTTTAAGGTCATCAACTTCCGAGCCCTAAATATTAATTTTCAATTATATTATGGTCTACTTGTCTCATATACTGCATACTGCCTACCAGAATTATATTACCTACAGTAAATTATAAGTCTAATATGACAAAGATCATTATTTGTTTTTATCAATAAAATGATAAATTGACGTAAAAACATAAATTTACTAAGCATAGATTTCTTAAAAAATTAGCACTTTTTAAACACTTATGGCATAAATACATGAAAGACATAAAATATTTTGGATTACCAATTGCAAGAAGAATAATGAAGTCAGTTAATGTATTATTCCTAGTCGTTTACTTTATAATTTATAATTATAAACATTATAAATTATTTTTATTATTTATAATTCAATTACTAACTATTTGTTAAATTTACAAATATAACATAAAAGAATTTAACTGGGTCTATATAATTAAAGATACATTGGTGATAACATATCTGAGAGATAGACAAGCATAAAATAAACATGGCAAAATTAATAAGTAAATAATTATGAATATTCTTCCTATTATCACCTAATTGTTTTATGGTTGAATAAATTTATAATTAATTTATAGGTAGTGTATATTATAATATGAAATAAATTTTAGTTAGTATCATACAAGAGGAGTACCATACTATGTTATAAGTACATAAGATCATTAATTAATTAATTTAAATATATTCTATAAAGTATCAAGGTGCAAATTTTAATTTATAATATTTAATATCAATACAATCCTTTAAAGATTATATTATAACTTTAATTTATGTATAATTATATTATATGCTTTAGATAAAAAGGCGAAAGAGAATATTGAATGTCAACTCCAATCAGATACAAATTTGAATGATTTATCTAAAAATGAAAATGCAGAAAAATCCAAGAAGAGAAAATCCAAGAATTCAAATGAACAATCAATAAAAAAAATTAAAAAAAATATTAAAATTTCTTTAGTTTCTCCACAAATTGAAACTGTTGATATAAAACCAGAAAAAAATTTAGAAACCAATAAAACAAATCAAATTAATGAAGACACAAATTCAGGAGTTATTGCATCTACAAATTTTGAAAAAAAAATAAAAAAAAACAAAAATAAAAAATTGAAAGATAATTCAAATAAACTTAATTATAAAAAAAAGAAAATTGATAATAGTTCTGTAGTTTCTCCACAAATTAGAGTTGTTAATATTAAACCAGAAAAAATTGCAGAAACCAATAAAACAAATCAAATCAATGAAGAAACAAATTCAGAAGTTAATGAATCCAAAAGTTTTGAAAAAACAATTAAAAAAAAAAAGACAAAAAATCGAAAGACAATTCAACTAAGCCTAATGATAAAACTAAGAAAATTGATAAAAAATTCTCTACGACTAACTCATTGTAAGTATTTTATAATTAAAAATTATAGTATAATGTTTATAATAATATATGTTTGTAATAATTCTGTTAATAGAGATATAAAATCTTCTGAGGATTATACTGAAAAAGAGTCGAGAACTGTGTTTGTTGGAAATGTTCCAGTTAATGTTAAAATGACTGCTGTAAAAAATTTATTTAAGCAGTTTGGAGAAGTAGAAACTACTAGATTAAGAAGTGTAGCTGTCAAAAATCTTGATATACCTAAACGTGTATCTATAATGAAAGGAGATTTTCATCCGCAGAGAGATACTGCTAATGTATATGTACGTTTCAAAACTATCGAACAGGCACAAAAAGCATTGGTTTTAAATGCCACACAGTTTGAAGGACATACAATAAGAGTAGACATGGCTTTAAATACAGGTCATAAGCAAAATATGAAAAAAGGAATATTTATTGGAAATCTACCTTATAGTGAGTGTTATTAAATTAAAATTTTTAATTATTTTTTTCTACAAAATAAATTTTCAACATTGATAATCGATATCCAGAGGTGGAACTACATATGAGTAAAGACTATTACTATTTAAATATTAAAAAAAAATTAAGTTACCAAATTTTAGTTTTTATAGGAATATAAGATACAGTACATTATTGTAACAGTTAAAGTAGTTAAGGTATTTAATATTGAAATTATATAATATAGTATTAGTATATGTGTATAATTGTGTATTATTATATTGACACGGTTGTCACATAATCAAAAACAAGATTAGGTCTTAGTGAAGTAAATGATTTAATTAGTTGTATTTTATGACTGAATTATTAAAATTGTTGTTTGTTTCTGACCGTGGGTAATCTTGTTACAGGGTTTTTGATATAAGTAAATTACTGATAATTGAAAATAATAATTTAATCCTGAGTTTCCTGATTTGATAATGGTATTTTATTTGTTCATTAATCACTTACATTACTAGTTACTGTAGCAAATGCAGAACTTAAGTTAATTAAAAATTAAATTTATTATTATTGTTGTTTACTTAAGATTGGACCAGAAAAAAATTATTTTTATTGTAATTATAATATTATTGTTTAATATATAATTCAAGAAAATATTAATTTACCATGCATAATTATTTTGTATACAAATTAAAAGCCCAATATTTTGTAAATTGGGTTACAGATATAATAAGGCCTCAATAAACATTAATAAAACTCGCCTGAGACGATTTAGTCCTAGGTAGTCCTTACCCTAGACATTTACTATAATCACATAATATGACACTTATCTGATTAAGACAAATACTCTTATGAGATAGTCTCTTGAAGAGCGTATTAAGCAAGTTTTACTGTAATTCTGCCACTGTTGATACATACAGGTTTTGAAGTTTATAATTGCTTGAACCAATAATTATAAATAAAAATACATCAATATAATTTATAAAATTTTAAATATTTTAATAAGCGTTTTAAAAATGTATTGACAAAATGGTAATTGTTGTTGAGCAATATTGTTATTGTATAATATATTTAGATGTAAAAATATTTACTTTTTCGCAGGTATTCAGGAAGATGAAATATGGGACTATTTTAAAGATTGTGGATCAATATCAGCTGTGCGTATTGTCCGTGATAATGCAACAGGTGTGAGCAAAGGTTTTGGATATGTAGATTTTGAAGTGAGTATACATTTTTTTAGTTTGTTATAGTTTTTTTAGAACTAAAATATGTATTATGTTTAATTATCTAAATTTTATTATTTCAATTTAAAAATAAACTACATATCCCTGTAAATTTGAAAATTGGTACTATTATACAAAAAGTTATTTTTAATTAAAAAACAAGCAAATTTAACTTTGTAATATTTAACTTATGTGTTTTTATTACAGAGTAAAGAATCTGTTGAATTAGCTATGCAAATCCAAGGGAAAAAGGTTCAAAATAGAGAAATTCGCATTAAAAGGATTGAAACAAAAAAAATACAAACAAGGTGTTTGACAAAAAATCATCACTATTTAAAAGAACCAAACCTATTGTTAGTAGAAGTAGTCAAAACTTCCAAGGAGAAATAACGAAACCAAAAACACAAAAAAAGGTAAGAATTTATTTATGAAATTCAAATTATAAAATTATGCTTATTAAGTATACACAGTCAAACTTGCTTAAGTTGAAGGGACAGGAAAAAAAATTTGAGTTATCCAAATAACATTACAAAATACAAAGGTATTTTTTTAAAACAGTACAATATATTAATTCCTATATACCGTATTATTATAATATGTATAAAAAATATTTACTATTCATGTATTATTTATAATTTTAAAAAGGTATGTATAAATTATTTAAAAAAGGTATTTATTTTTGTTTGAGTATCGCTGTTGCTCGCAGCATTTGCAGTGAATCGTTCTACTTTATTTAAAGCTTCGAAAAATTTATCACTGTTTTTAATAAATCGCCTCAATTCATTATAATACATCCGTGCTTGTGGAATCATGGTAATGAGGGTTTAATTCATTCTTGTTCCTCTTCTTCATCCAATGATTGAGTACATCTTACAGATGATAAAAAAATACCACTTATCAGTAACAATAACATTAATGACCTTATTTTCTATAGTAAATATACATAGGTTATAACCCATATGCATTTTATTCTTTGTTTATTCATACTTTACTCTATTCAAAATAATAGTATATAAATTTGGTGCACAGACAACTACATTTTGTATGTTTTTAGACCTCTACTGATAATTGCTGGTTGATAGTAGTGAGGATATATGCCCATTCGCCCCATTAATAACATTTTTATGTCCACCTTCTGGTGTTTTCTTATTTTAAATAGAGTATAAGTAGAAACATAATTTTCAATTGTTCATAATCATTAAGTATATAAAGTGATTCTTACTTTATGGTAATAGTATACCACTACTCCTCACCATTTTTTTTGTGTCTATAATTACCTTTACCATTAAGTATATTCAACATAATAGTTCTTTTTGATTCTGTCCATCTATCGCTATCTTCTACAGGGCGTAATTCTTTGCTCTCAGGTACCTATTTGGTGACGTCTTCAATTACATGTTCTCAACCCCACCATACATGTTTTGCCAACATATCTTTCTGCTTTCCTTTGTTTGCCACTATGTCTAAGTTGTTCTACATATTTATGATTAAAGTTGCATTTTAAGAATATACAATGTTAAATAATTATGTTTCATTAATTACATTTTTTTCTGTTTATTTTAGAAACAAAAGCCAACAAAAACTGATTTAATGAGAAAGAAGATTGCTAAAAAATTAAATGCTTAATCTAATTTGTATTGACTAATAAAATTAAAAATTTGCAAAAGAATACCTATTTAATTTTAATTAAAAATTATCAACTAGTTGAATTGGTAATAAATTTGTCAATTTAAATAATATTTAATCCTCTAACTTGAGGTTACAGTTGCAATGTAGCAGAAACACATTGCATTTATTCTGGTATGAGTTGACAAGGCACCCACTTACAAGACAAGCTTCGTGTGGCCAAATTAAAAACTACATTACTTACTGAAATGTTGAACCATGGGCGTGCTGTCTAACTGTAATTTGTTATTTTTCACTAATGATAGCAGCAGCTGTAGTCTTTACAAACTTAATGCGAGATGTTGAAGATCTCTACCTAAGCTGGTCCATGCTATCCTTGAATACTTAATATCACTTGTTAAAAGTTACCTAGTTCGTAGCATATTCACCATAAACTATAGTTAATAATTCATAAGTCTTTTCAGTCGTTCCCAAATTTTACGCTACAATGTTACTGTAATTTTTTACTCATGTTGAAAATGATAAGTGAATATGTAACACACATGACGCGGAATTACTACATGATAGACTTGAAAATAAGTATGTAAATTGTTAAAAGCATGAGCTACACAAAGAGTTATCAACTTTTTTTGGTTCACAACTATATGATTTTGAAAACTGTTTAAATTATTCCCATACAATAACAATTCTACATTATTTATTGCAGATAGGGGCTCCCACGATAATAACAAGTAATGTATAGCTTGAAAACCTCAGAGCTACATGATTATTTGCAAATTTACCACATTTTATTACAAAAATTCCATCAGAACCGCTATTATCATTACTTTTTTAAACAGCCCTCGTGGTATTGATTTTTCCATTATTATTTTAATACATTCAAATGTAGTAAATATATGTCATTCAGAAAAATGTTTTCAAAAACATTAATAGATTTTAAAATAATCTTTGTTATTTAAATAAAAGAATCACCTAGTATATTTCAAGAATGATTTCATAATTTGGTTTTATATCATAAGTAGTATGATTGAAATGCATCAACAATTTCCAAATATAGTAAATAAACTTAATAAAAAAGTTCACAATTATCTAAATAATTTAAATGGTTTCAGTCATAAATGTTGAATATGCGTAAAATACTTAAATCATACATACAAAAATATATAAATTTTAATTTTTTAGGTATGTTTTATTATACTAGGTACCTATATTCTACTAATTTATTTTTACTTCTAAATAAAAGGCATTAACCTAATAAATAATAATCATTGCTATTGAAATTGTATTCAAAGATTAGGTATTAAACAATTTTGTTACAGTTTATAAAATATGTATAATGGTACAACAATTACTTTATATTTCAGTACAATTTATTTTTTTAATTAATAATAATTTTATATGTATTTCTTCATAATTTCTTAAAATTTGTTCTTATTATGGTTAATCTTCCCTTAAATGTATCTTGAATTGCACGCAAACATCTATTATTAGTACAAGAAGGAAAAATGCAATTCTTCATGGGTTCACGGTTTCTATAATCAGTTTTATCTAATATAAGCTTCTTGTATAAACTTCTGGTCATTATAGCTTGATTGTTGGACTGTATCTGTCATTAAGAATAACAAAGTTATATATCACATAGGTTTAATTATTTATTTTAATAATACAACCTCATTGTTTATTGCTAATAAATCAGTTTCTCCTTGACCATTCGATATAGACGCAATAGACTGAAGATAATTTTGATTATCTAACATTTCTTGTGGTGATAAATGAGCAAATTTCAAATGAATATCGTCTGGACATGGTAGATATAAATATGGTCTATTACGTTCATTGATCTTACTGATTGTGTAAAATAAATCAAATCACCAATATGTAATTTAAAAATATTAATAATAATTAATAATCAACAATATACTATTTTAAGTATTCACAATTAATTTCATACCTGAAATATGTAAAACATTGTTCACACATTGCATCTTGGGTTTGATGAAAGCTAATATAAGAAAATCCACAAAATGGGCATAGTGGTTGTGGATCCTTGAAATACATGAAAATAAAAATGCACTTATGTTTAGATGAAAACATATCATTATATATCAATAATACAATTAATATTAATTATGAGGGTGTTACAGTAAAATGTACTGTTTCGTGACGTCATATTTAGGCAAAACTTGTGTTTGTATTTAATACATGTTCATATTTTTATAAGCAATTACATGCAGTAAATGGTTTTTCATCAATCATAAATCTAAATAAATAAAATTATAAATTTTGGATATTACAAATACACTCAAATGTTTTAATTTTATTTTATAATTTTATGTACAGTTATTATATAAAAATTTGTTCCAAAACACAAAAATTGAAAATATTTTTAAAAATATGTACCCATAACAAACGTTGATGTAGAGTGAAATTCTTTAATGAAATATTTAATCTACAATTGTACAGCAGTTTTCAATAAAAGTTTAACTATAAAGCTCAATATTAAAATATGTACTTGATTAATTTATTTCATGTATATTATTTTACTAAAAAATGTAAAGCATTGCAAGATAATTTGAATATTTATTATTTCAATTTGATAATATAAGTTATTTTTATTTGAGAAACTAACATAAGTAGTAAAAAAAATGATAAATTCGGAAAGGAATGTGTATTGTGTTCAAAGATTTAGAAAAGACATTTAAAAAATTACAATGTAAAGGTACTTTCTAGATATAAAACAATAATCACAGAGATGAAAGAATAATATAATATTTATCAGCTATAATAACACCAGTGCATGAACAGTTACTACTTATTTAATAAATCAATACTGAGCTAATGATCCTTTAAACATAAATTATGGTCCATGGTCGATTTATTAAATAATTTTTTTCATGCAACTAAGTATAAAAGAGTACTAGAAAAATAAACAGCTATAAATGGAAAAGACTTATTTCCACTTATAAATTAGGTTTTCCACTCTCATCAATATTATTGAATATCTATATTGAATAACTTATAAAGTAGATCAATAAAATACTCTTTAGAAACAAAATACACTTGTTGTCAGTCATTTGTTAAATGTGAATGAGTAATTTTAATTTTGTTTATTATTAAATTATCTATTCTATAACAGTGACTTTATCAATTTAAATTCCTCAATTTTCTCTTACCATCCAACCTTAAATCCTACATCATATCATGCCAATTTATTGAGATTCATTGTTGTCTTCAACTTTACCTATGTCTCTTCTAAACAAACCGATTTCTCCTGTCAAAATTGTGTAAGAAATTAACAAGATTCAGCTAAAAAAAGCAACTAGACTTGACCAGATGACAAACAAATAAAAATATTTATTTAAAAATAAATTCTGTTCCTCAATTATATCTATAGTTCTATGATCCTTTTTTCTTATTTCCCTTCTAAATGAAGGCATTCAGTTATTCAGCTTTTATTATTATGATCACTAAATCGGCATAATATATAACCAAAATCAAAACGTGAATTCCATCTGAATTGTTTCATTAAATGTCAAATCCATATAGTCATAGATACAATTTCATTGTTTATCTAAACTAAAAAAATTTGATCACAATAAATTTCTCTACATAATATTATATCTTAGGCTTTTAATCGCAACAAGCTTCTATTTTAAATACTTATCTCACTAACTGGTATTATTCAGTACTTCAGAATGTCAAAAACAAAAAAATAAATAAATAAATATTAAAAATGAAATTATTTAGTATAGTTACCTATCATCTATATTCTCTATAATATCTACAATGCAGATATACCTACATTAGATTAAACTCTCCTCGTCACATTTGTTGATGAAATTGCAATATTTGCTTAATAATAAGGCAGATTTTTGTCATACAATTTAAAATTAAAAATAAATAAAACTGTAGGTTAGGTTAAAAATTTAAAAAACTTTTTAAAAAGATTTAATTAAAGTCTTGAGTCTTGGAAAAACTGGAAAATTAAGATGAATGACAAAAAATCCTCTCGAATGAACTTTTTCCAGAAGAGAAAGAAATAATCTCTATTCAAATGTAACAATAAATTTCACTATAACCATCAATTAAACTCCTACGTATCGTTTTGAATAAAAGGTTATAATGTTTAAATCACACTAAAAACACTAAACAACTAACTCTTATCTTCATTTAATTCATCTATACTGAAGTCCAATATGACTCTTAAAAAATGTACTTATATAAAATAATAATACATAAATAATAAATAAACACTAACATATAAATAGCCTAAAATTTCCCATCGAGTGCCACATTATATATATCCTATTAAATGTTAAAATAATAATAATAATAAAGATAAACAATTTAAATTTTAAATAGTCTTACAACTGTATAATTGTATACATTTAATTTAAATTTATTAAATTGAAAATAATATTCTACTATTATATATACTAAACAAATAAACTATGAATATCTTATACTTATATTTATAGTATAGAATCTAATTTAACTAATCACTTATAACAATTATTGAATTATATTGTATGATAATTTTGAATTAATAATTAATCTTATATTTACCTTATTATTGAGCGTAGACATAGCTGAACTGGATTGTTCATTGACAAATCTATTTTCACAAAATGGTTCGGTTAGGTTATTCAATTTATGAACTTCAATAACATACCAAGCAATTTTCTTTTTTTTTCGTAGATAATAATAACCAATTATAGTTTTCAACGATTTATCAGGTAGCTAAAAAATTAATTTAAAAAAATGTGAGAATTAAATAAATAACTTTAATTATATTTAAATTACTATTTTTTTAATTTCTAAAAAGTTTTTTCCAAATTGTTGGAAGGCGACCTCAAAATTATTTTTGTCAATTATCGACCAATTTAGAACTTGTGAAAATACTGGTAAATCTTGAATAGATTTATCGAAGTTGTAATTATTCCATAAGAGCAAACCCAAAGATTGTTCAATATCATAGCCATGTTTTTTTTTTGCAAAATATATGTAGTCATTTACTGTAAGAAATAAATTACAAATATATTTTCTTAAAATAAAAAAAAAAAAGAATTAATATTACATTCAACATCTACAATGTTTTTGGTTGGTAACCATACTAATAATGATTTTCGTCGCTGGTTACACTTGTTTTCTGTAAATAATAAAATAACAATAACGATATGGTATGTATAAAATAACAATATTATTCATGGCAGTATGTACTTGTGTGTGACAACAGCTCCGGAATATCAGCCTGATAATCAGACCCCACTCTAATTGTTTTCTTTACTAAAAAAATAAATAATTTCAATTAGATATTTTTAATTATACTAGAAAACAATTTACATATATGAGTACAAATCCATGAAATAGGAGACTTAACATTATCATGTCAACTTAATATTAAAAACAAAAAACACGATAGCACGACAATAACACATTATATAGATTAAGACAAATATATTATCAAAATTTGACTACAAATGTAAAAATATTATTTACATTTTATATTCAATAACTTTTAATAATTTATCAAATAAATAAATGGAAAACAATATTCATTAGTTCTAAAGTAAACATATTAACTTTTTAATATGTTTTCAAAATATATAAAATGTTTAATTTTAATACCTAAGGCTAGGACAATTAATACAAAAATTCTCTTCTTAAGTTGATATTACAGGAATTAAAAAAAAAAGTTTATCATAAAGTCACATGTTTCATAATAAACAAAATTATGAGTGGAACTGTCCACATACAAGTGACAATTGATTCCTATCTTAAGACCCAACGAATAACAAATATTAATTCACAATTGGTCTAGAGTTCTAGACTCAGAAAACTTATCTTCTCAAATAGTAGCTACATACTTGACTGACTTATATAATACTATATTGATACATTATTTAAATGATAATATATGCAAAGCTTGCATAAAGTCGGATACAATATTTCCTACACAAATAGAGAAACTTTAATTGTGATGGACATATGGCTACAAAGTCCATCTTATTTTCAAGAAGTATAGATGGGCACTCCTAATTTTTTCCTCATACAAACACTGCAAATAGGTATACAAAGCTTACTATTTCTTTCGATAAAATCATTGATACCTAAAATTTTGGGTTTGGAATTTGTATAGCACCGTTGCTTGTCTATTTTCAAAACTTTTGAATTTTTGTTAACCATTCTTCCTGATCCTGAATAACACTAATGTATATAACAGAGTGTGAGCACAAAGTTAAATTAAAAATTCTAACTATGCAGGTAATAAACAAAACATGAGTAAAATCATACATTAGTAATAGAAATCAAAAATCATGAATAATAATTAAAAGCAAAACACCGATTGTCAACTGAAATACTAGATAGACTTCTCACTCACAAGAGACAAGTCTACACTCTTATATATCTATATAAGTTACTTAATGGTCATTGGTCAAGCACTCATACTATTTTTATTATCAATGTCATCATGACTAAGTGTACAAATACACATGTATAAAAGTATATCACAAACTATAACTTATATACACAGATAGTATAGAAGTCTGTGCTTATATATTAGTCGACTTATATTTCATAGTGAGTATATTACGATTTAAGATTTTAAGATATACCTATTATACCTATAAAAATAAGGACTTGCTATCATTTTATTCTAGCAGTGCTCCGTGTGGACAAATTTGTGTCGTGACTCGCCCGACTATTAACACATGATTACAAGCAACTGGTGTATTTGATAAATAATAGGGAAATTCAATGTTTGAAAGTAGGTAAAAATTTAGTTGCGAATGAACGCATCGATGATGTATTATAAAATATTTTAATGAAATTTGGAAAATATGGCACATTTTTCACAAAGCAACAGGTACCTAGATTTTTGAAATTGTTTGTTTACTATCTCTATACATTGTCCAATAGTCACTTCGAATAACAATTAACAAAACGCAAACAATCAACAGTCACAGGGCGCAAATACGACGCCGAACCATAGACAATAATATCGCTAGACGTGTGATATGCATCACTGGTCGTTACGGCCACATTAATTCGGCAAGCGAGGAAAAATAATATGTCATATATCCTTTGTTTTTATGCATTACTAGCTTTGAATAATAACAATTATAATTATATTATGATAATAGTATAATACTAATCAATGATGCTGCAGTAGGAACTGTAGGGTCTCGTTATTCCGAACACATGCTAATCCGAAACGCAGTAAGTGAGTTGATACCCGAAACCTACCTTATATATTAGTTGATTCCCGGGTCATTAATAGGTATGTGCGAGGTGATTCCCTATTGTTGTGTATCAATAGACTGATCTGTTAGAAGTGCAGTCGGATACATAGATTAAATGCAGGAATAATGGAACTAGAAATTCCATGAAAAACTGAGAAGAGCAAATTTTTTCAGAGAAGAGGTGGCACAGTATACTGGTAATCTCATTATCGGATATCAGTTTTTAAAAACGGTGTTTTAAATTTTTACCTTACTACTAAATTTTTTTAGTAAGTAATAAATTATAATAATATAATACAATAAATAAAAATTAAATGCATTTCAAAGTATGAAAAAACTAAAAAGAACAACATTTTTGAGAAACTTGTTAGCCAACCTCTTCGTGATGTATCTTGGGTTACACTAATATAGGCTAAATAATATAGGAATATTTGACTAAATATTGAATAAATTTATTATGATCCGGGAATCAGTGTAGGTAAACAGATACCCGGGAATCAACTCGTACACAGCCATCCGAAAGACGGGCGCAGCACGTTTTGGTACATAGCATGATTTTTACCTATAAATGTAGAACACATTCGTGTATAGTTAGGTACATACGCTAATCGCCAATCTCAAAAAAATAAAAATGATTATCTGTCTATAAGAGATGGTCTGTGAAAGAAAGTGTTTCATATTTAAATGTTTAATCGGAAATATATTTATAAGATTGTTTTATTCGTTGTAATTATTATGGACGTCAACACTAAGTAAACAGCGATGTCACTTTTAAAGCGAAAAGCAACTACTGATCTTAATGTGAAATTGTGAAGCCAAATAAATGTATACGCCAAGAACTATATAACTACCCAGTTAAAGTATTAAAGTCATTCCAACGTTAGATTATTCAGGAAAAGTATGTATAATGCTAGACGAAACATATTTTTTAAAATACCAAAATCTATATTCAAAGCAAAATCTATGATTTTAATAAAAAAAATTTTGTTTCGTGGATTTAGAAAATAATGTATCATAGTAACATCATATGTACACTATGTACCTAAACGTGTTATTTTTCTAGAGATGTAGTATACCCAAACGTGTTTCGAACCGAAAGACGTAGTTATCCGAACGGGCTTGAGAATTATCGCGTCGCTTTATTAATACATACATGTATTGGCGCAAATAAGTATAAAATATTAAGGGGCTGTAGCCCTACAAATAAGTACCTAATTTAATTCACTTACTTTCATAGTTTCCAAAAAACTTGGAGGATCGTCTAGGTTACTTTTATTTTCAATAGTAACAACTGTACAATACGAGTATGACTGAATAATTTTTTTTGGTATATTAAAAATACTAAATAAGTTTTTTTCGTTCATTTTTAATCGCCAAAACAAAACACTTGAATAATAGGTACTGGAATAGTGCACTACACAACAGTATCTACTCTGTAATCCAACTCCAACTGACTAATTATTAACTGATTGATTAATCGTTATCGTCGCTATACACCTGCACACAAACATAGTTCGCGGAGAATCCCAAAACCCCGATCATCGATCATACATTTATTTATTTATAGTAGGAAATACAAATACTCGGAGTTGGAATATTGGACGGTGACCGCTAAGGTCATTGCCGCATGCCCTCATAAAATGTATTTGCTAAAAACATTATTATTAAATTATAGTTTGAAAAATAAACTTTAATATTTATACAATTTTAAAATAATTCTGTTTTTGCTATCAGCGATAAGCATCAGCGCTCTGTATGAGGTGGCGTTGTTATTAGCACAGGCATAAACTTGGGGAGGGGAGGCTATTGCCCCACCCCCTAGAATAAGTTAGAAGTAAGTAATATAATCATTATCAATAATATATTGATATGTGACCATATATTTCCCTCCTAATAAATTTCCAAGTTCCGCTCATGGTTTTTAGTTATTACGAGTATAAACAATAACAATTATAATTTATAAATAAATCCCTATACAGGCTATTCGCTCGTATACAATTTGTTTGAACGAAATATAAAATAGTTTATCGCAGAGGTTCTCAAACTTTTCAGGCCAAGCCCGAAAGGCTAAGCTCTTTTGTTCAACCCCAGACCAGAGCCCCCCCTCTCATAAAAATAATCTTAATAGTCATGTTTAGAGTAACAAGAAATTAAAAAACGAACAACAAAAATAGGCTAATATTGATATTAATATTACAAATTTATTTAATTAATCGACCAATTTTAATGTGATGGGTGGGCTTGTTTTTATTATTACGGACATTTCACAATTTTTTTTCTGTCCTACCAATGCAATGATGATTTTTAAATTTTCTTGCCCCTCCCCCCTATAAAGTTTTCGCGGCCCCCCGGAGGGTCGCGCCTCACACTTTAAGAACCTCTGGTTTATCGGAATACACGTCTTGATCACTTCATAATACTATTAATTATGATATTATTGATTATTAAGTTACTTAAAATCACACGAGCAGATAAGCTATAAACTTATTTATGCGTTATATATTATTAAAAACTATATTTTTAATTCCTAAAATATTATCGGGCCATTTAATCTATCATTATAATGGTCTATCGGGATTTGTCCCGGTGTCACGCTAAGCCAGTCCGCTCCTGGCACCCACGATTCGTCGGTAATAACTATATTCGCCTTTTTACACGCAAGTGGCAACTGCGTTAGGCTTCAATATAATTGTAATAATAAAATGATTTGTCATTAAATAAATAATTAAGAAAACGATGACAATAAAAATATGTTCATCGGCCGGGCGCTAGCCCCGTCTGACCTGATATTGCGTCGAGCCGTTGATGACAACCGCCGTGCACCCGTGGGCGGGAACGGGAACACAGAGTTCACTGACCTTTATAATGAGTCGGGACGATCAAACCGTTCGAACCACAGGTCGTCGTAGCAACTAGGCGGATTTGGGGAACGACATGTTTCTCCGGTTATACGCACACACGCGAAAACAGATAGGACTGTGTCGGGTCGGTTCACAAACTTCGCAGCGAGTAAAGAGTATCGGTTTGACGACGAATCCGACAATTGACGATCAATTGGCACAATCACGACGAACGCACGATACACCGCGAATGTAACCGCCCGCGCGGTAAAAGGAGGACAAGCCATTTTTTCAGAACGCATTAGTGGCACCCAAAGTATAATAACTGTTTGAAAAAACAGCAACGCGGACGAACAAAAATGCATTGTGCGCACGAACAATATCGCAGAAAAAAGTACGAGTGGGCGGCGTAGTCGACGGATCGACGGTGGTAGACGAAATGCAATAATAACGCAATACATTCGACAAAGAGTTGAGGCAGAGTGTAGACGCGCTCGTCCGTTGTTGATGATTTTTCAAATTATTTCAAATTATTGCACGCGTTGAGGTGGGGAGATTATCGTATCGCTTCTATAGAATATTCGCGTAGGTAGTCGATGGCAATAATTTTATCGGCGGTTGAATAAAACAATAAGATATTAAGATTTCAGTTTTAATTGTACTTACCGATCTGAATTGCGTACATGGTCCACTTTGGAAAACGGAAAAATGGGTGCGCATTCGCCGTATTCTAACTAAAGACAAACGCGAGTTAAAAAGACGGATGACAATGTGGAGTGTACGATATCAGCCACAAAAAACGTGCACCACTGTGCAAATAGTCAACATGATACATTATTTTACAAATAATAATTAAGTAATAAAACAACATAATAATAAATTATAAAAATAAAATTGTTGAAGAAAACGTCTGTAATATCAATACATATAGATTCCATAGCAATAATAGTTACTATTATACCTAGTTGTTTTATTTTTTAAGACCCCAACCTGCAGAACCAAATTTATTTTTTAAAAATTCAAAAATATAATTTTTTTCTTTTTGTCTAATTCCATAATTCCAAATGTTCCAATAAGTAAGGTAGATAAAAAATTATAAAAATATAATAATATGAGTATCGATTGTAAAAACTTTAATTGTATTTTAAATTTAATACGTAATATTATTTTTGATCGTTTCGCCGATAACGATATTACAACAATAATTATAATAATAGTGTATTTTATATAATTTATATAAAGAGGCATAATCTATATTATGAATCATTATAGGCGGTACTAAGATTACTAAAATTAAATTGAGAGGGGGCAAAATTTTTTTCTTGTTATCCACCACTTTTTGCACCATACATATGTTATAATTACATAAAACATAACTTACCAAAACAAATTGTACGCTGTGTATGTTATTTGTCGGCCAATTGTTTATCCCTATTCCTTACGACCTGGTAAACATAATTATACATTTATAAGTTATAACTTATTTATAAGCAGTTATTTGGATACACAGTACACACAGATCCCCATACATCGAAAAGGGAATGAAGGCGCCAAGGCGGTCGCCTCTCTTTAGTTATAGATTCGGAGCCACTTGTAGACAGTATAGTAGTAAGTAGTTATTATTAAACGGGATACCTACGTACCTATGTTCATATACAATTTTATAAACTACCCATAGTTCGTAGATACATTAATATAAAAAAATTCTTTCTTTTAAATTTAATTATAGGTTCATTTTTCGTTTATTTTATATTATATAAGAAATTAATCCAGTTGCTATTAATTCTAATTATAATGTAATATATAATATATTCAAAATAAACTAAAAAAATGTAGTTATTAATAAAATTAATACAACGTATGTGGAGTTTTATGTAACAACTAGGTAACCTGGGACTGGGGCATGAGTGTCCACTAGGGAGTGAAAGAAAGTGGTATTTATACCTACCATAAATCTATTCAATAATATAACGTAATATTAATTGTATAGTATAACTATTATAACCTAAACAGTTAAATGTTTTATTTCGACTTTAAATAACTAGAAAATAACTAATAATAGCTAATACGCTAGTAGTTTAATTAATAATTTAATTATGTGTTTTTTTTTAAATTAATATTAAGGCTTCAATTATTACTTAGTCTATCTTTTTGAAAAGTTTAAAAACATTAGTGGTCGTTTTGATTAAGGATTTCTTCAAGTAATGAAGGATTGTTGAGGAGAAAAAGTATTAGTTTTTATCTGTTGGTATTTTACAATATTGTATACTTACAATTTTATAGTAAAACAGTGTAACTTCTTGTTTAAAATTGTACTTACATTTTGAACATTTTAAATACCAACAATTATACTAACCCCCCTCTTTCCCGAAAAAGATTTATTTGAACCTTTTATGTACAAACTAAGTTGCAAAGTATGTGTAATATTATGTGCAGCGTTAGTATTTCAAACTATACATAGAATTCTAAAACTAAATTAGTCAAGTATCTTATGAAAATTTAATAAATATAAAACAGCAGAATACTTTAATAATATTACCGTAAAAGTTCAAAATAGGATCATATAAAACCCTAAAACAGCACCTACCTCCTACTTTAACAAGAAATTAAAATATAAAATGTGATTATATATGCTTATATTATATTTGTTTTACAGTCTAGGGAAAACATTTTGTGGTGTCGTAATTATTGATTTGCTGTGGATGACCCTCGGCACGTCTCGACACGTTATAATATATACTATATAATGCGGCTCAAGTGGAACGAGGGAAAGATGTATACGGTCTCTATTGTGTATAGTATGTATATATTTGTGTACGTGCTTGACAGAATCACTCTCTGTAGGATTGTTTCTGTGGTTGTCGCGATTTGTGATTAAACTGCTTTTCTTTTCAGTATTTTTCTGTACTTACGGGTGTGTAAAAAAGAGTTTTTTGATTATATATTATATACTTTATTTACGTGTTAAATGTAAGTATAACAAAATAATACATTAATTATTGTTCAATTGGCTGAATTTCTTGTTTTTAATACCAAATAGATTTGAAATTTTCATTTCTGAACGGAGTGATGAATTTATTGATTCTACAAAGGTGTGTGGTTTTTTTTTATATATTTTTTTTATTTTTTGTCTGTCATCACGTTTTTGAGTAGTAATAATGCTTTGGTTTTTGACTTCAGCCCCTTTTTGAAAAGGAAAATTCATTTATCAGTCAATTAATCAGTAGTTTTCAAAAGCGTCAGGAAAAACAAAAGTTCAACAAAAAGTTATTGATATAATTTATAGTAAAATTGTTAGTTTTGCTTTTATCAGGTGTTATAATATCTAAATTGGCTATTTATTATAAATACTACTTGATAGTTTGTAAATGTGTGAGAAAAAATGTAATAGGTTGAGTAAGATTCACCTATCCAACTTCATCTAATTCTAATATATTATTTAAAATATATCTGAAAAACTTGAGTCATTTATTATTTTATTATGTGATTATGAAAAGAAAGGTCCTAAACCAAATAAAAATTATATATTTGTTTGAATGGAGTAAGCATAGAATTCTATGAATCAAACAATTTTTTAAAATGTTTAAATAGACAAGGCAAATAGTTGGTCAGTTAGTGACTTCTAATGTTATAGTATTCAACAAAGAAGAAACTCAAAGAAAGAAATTCGGAAGTACATAATTATATCAAACCATATAACTTATTTATAATTTTATTGAATGACTATTTTTAAATTTTATTATGACAAAAATGTATTTAAAATGATTCAAGTTTTATTTATAGAAATAATAATTGTTCATAAAATTTTAATATTGCAAGTGTTTAATTTTTAGTAGTTCTGAATTTTCAAAAAGAAACTCTCACCTAGTATTTAAGTATAAGAATATTTTGAATGTTTTAGTTTATTAAGGAAAATATTTTTTAAATATCTATAGTGTACAAAATTAGAATTATACACTAACAATACTAGAAATGAAAATAATATAGCATTCATTATTTATTAATAACTATTAATTATACTATTTAAGTTTTAAATTATCATGTATTTTATACCTTAGATTTTAGAAACTTTATATTCTTTGTACTCTGTAGTGTTAAATGAATATGTTTTGCTGATTTAAAATAACATTCTATTATAATTTGATAAGTTATAAATATAAACTTATAACATAGGTATTGGATGTTCATAATTATTCAATTATTAGTATTAGTTATTTTAATGTATATAAAATTGTATCTTGGTGATATCTAATAGATAATAATAATAAGTAGAATAAGAGTAGATACTTCATTAACTTAATGCTTGTAATACAACATTAATGTAAGATCTTATTCATTTCAATTAAGTAATAAACATTTTAACAATTAAAACAATTTTGTTTTTGAAGAAGAATTGCTATTAAATAGTTAATTAAAAAAAAAAAAATACTTGCGAATTACAAATTGTAAATGATTGACATCATATAATTACGTGTAATCTATAAATGTAATTTAATTAAATAAAATAACCATTCTAATGTGTTTGGTCATAGAACCTACCAAAAAATACAAATGGAAGACTATTGGATATATAGGTATCCATTAGAGGTGCTAAATAATAGGTTTATTTAGCGACTACAGTATGAACATAGAAGTATTTAAAACATAATACTACGATATCTATTATCTAAATAAATATACTATGTAATAATTCATGACATCAGATCAGATCAATATTTTTAATACATAATTTTTGTATTGTTTAAATACATATATATCAGTTATTATAAAATATTTACAATAGATATGCATATGATAATACAATAATTGCATACAAGAACTAATATTACTAAAAAAAAAAACAACACTATTATAGTATACAAGCGTATGATAAATTATATTTAATATAAAAGATAATTATACAAAATAACATGTCAACATAAGAATAATTAAAAAAATTGTAATATAATTTTATTATTTTTAGATTAGGAAATGTCCAAAAAAAATTTTTTTTAATTTTTTTTAATCTACACAATAAAAATAATTGTTTTAACTAAACATACTTTAAAATGTGGTATTTCTTATGAATGAAAATTTTATAACAAAAAAAAAAAAATATATATTTAAGTTACTCTTTAGCGTCTCCAATTCCATCAGCATTAATAGCAAACATTGCTTCGGACTCTGGTAAACAAGGAGAATCATATATCTTGCATATTCTTGTTTCACCTCTGCCTTTACGCAAGTACAATCTAGTTGTAGACGCGTGAGCCATTATATTTCCGCCAACAGGTTTTTTTGGATCTGCCGCAAACATAGAAGCACCATCCACTTGAGCAACTACTTGATTGGTTATGACTACAGCAACACCAAACTGGAAAAATATAGTTTAATATTGATGTTATTAAGTATCCTAACCTAAGGCAGTGCTGCAATAAGAATTTTTATTCCCTAATGTAAAGGATAATTTTTAGGCCATACTCTGTCAAAACCATTTATGAAATTCCTAAAGATACATGATAACATAATATTTTGATTACCAATTAAATAACTTAATTCAAATAAATTAAAGAAAAAATAATTTTTCAACAAATTTAAAAATTAATTTCTCAAACTTAGTTAAAAAAAAATCTCGGATAATTGTTTAGTTTTTATTTCTTAATATTTTCCATATTTTGTATTAACTATTAAGTAACCACAAGTCATTAGTTTCTTAAAGATATAATTTCAAAAAAATGCTTTCCGAAGTTACCAAAAGTTAAACAAACTAGTAGAATTTTGGAGTAATTTATAGTAATAGTATTCAAATATACACACAGAGTGTATCTTGATGATCTAATATATTCAAATGTAATTTTAATGTAAAATTATCATATCTTCATGATACACCGTACATAAATATATAAAAATATAGATATTATTCATAAAAATGTAAAGAAGCGGTTTTATAAATACTTTTTAAGTTTTAGTTTTTAATTAGTTTCTTTACTGTTAAAATTTGAACTTCTTTAAGTTAATAAAAAAATCATAAATTCCTCAATTAAATCACTAAAATGATTTTGACAAATTATATGGATTAAGAAAATTAAATGTAATATTGTTCTCTGTAGATTCAAATCAAGCTTTAAGTTGTATTAAAATAATTATAATGACATCAATACTTTTAATTCTTAATTTTACATTTGTATACAATGTTATACATTGTTTTCTAACTTCATACATACTATCATTATTATAAATTCATAAATAGAAAAATATACAATAATAAATTATTCCTAGACAAAATTATTACTAAAACTATATAAATTACAAATTAAACATTTTTAAGTTACATAATATATGGGCCTTTAAAAGGGTTTTATAGAAGTTTAGGAGACCACTCCTGTGACTGCTTAGATGTATGTTACAAGACTGTCATGAAGTAAACATTATAAATATTAAAATTTAATTTTTACCTCATCTGCAAGACGTAATAACATTCTGAGAAATCTAGCCAAATGATTCTGTCTAGCAGATAATTCACCTCTACCAGAATAATCAGTTCTATATAAAGCCATGGCACTATCCACAATCAGTAATGCATATCTGAAAAATGAATAATAATTTTAACTTATTATAAATACAAAATAATTTAGCTATTTTTAAACTACAACAAAATATATTTTTTTTTAAATAATTGATCAGGGAGGTAGATGGTTATTGATGTATAATTTATTTTTAAAAAATACTAATTTTTATTTGATTTTAACACAATACCTAAGTTATAATATTAATGTGTATTTAACATTTCAATATTTCACTTAGAAGACCAAAAATTATTAATATTTAAGGATAATTCATGAGTGACATCACTGAGATTTTATTTTTGATATTTTATAAATAGGTCCTGACTTTAACATTTATTGAAGTAAAAAAATGTGAGTGTCTAAATGCTCTAAATGATAAATTAACAGAAAATATTTAAGAGGACATAGAACCCGCATGTATTGTCTTCATCTTACATACGTGCGACATACCAAATTTTTGTTCACCAGTTTCAATATTGTGTGGTTAGTTTTGATATTAGAGTGAACTGACCTATTATACAATTTAAAGGTAAGATTGTTATCTGAGGCCCCACATAGCCTTTTATTTATATTGTTATTTTTAAGTAAGTTATGATAATTTTAAAATGTACAGTTTCAAAAAGGTCATAACTTACTTAAAATAATAATATCAATAAAAGGCTACATGGGACTCTAGATAATAATCTTACCTTTGAATTTTATAATAGGTGATTTCACTCTAATATCAAAACTAACAGCACAATATTGAAACTGATGAACAAAAATTTGCTATGTCGCACGTGTGAAAGATGGAGACAATACATGCGGGTTCTACGTCCTTTTAAACACCATGCTCACATTGATACCAATAAAGCCTTAAGATTATAGAAGATATTATAGATATAAATATATAATGTAAAATATTTTACCTAGATTCAGCCATCATAGCACCAGCTTGCAATAATAATTGGGTTTGATGGTCTGTATTATATGCTCTGGCACAAGCAATGTTATCAAGTACGTCACTTCCTACCAACTGATATCTTTCAGCTACTGAAAGCAATCGTTCAGGTCTGAATGTACCTTCAGTGTCAATATAAAGACATTTTCCTTCTCCTCCATTTTGACCAATAGGTAGCTAAGGAACACATAACTAATATAATGATTTATATTCAACAAGAATTGTTTCTTTGTATAACTTTTAATATTTAACATATTTTGAAAAATGAATACAGTATTTCTGTTGAAGCTCGAAGATAACAAAGTAAAATAGTTTTTCAGTATTTAGTATTTATTTCTAGTTAGTTTTTAACAAATTAATTATTTATACCTGACAAGTTACAGCCAAAGTGTGACACAGTTGTGTTTTACCAGTTCTAAACTCTCCAAATATTTCTGTGATTGAACCAGTTTCAATACCACCACCTAATAGACGATCTAATTCTTTTGAGCCAGTAGTTAATTGAATGATTTCAGATCTCTTAAGATGAAATATTGTAGCGGAAGTAAAACCAAGTGGAACCATTTTTGAAGCTTCAGCCTATAATAAACAATTATGAACATGTAAAGAAATATATTATCATATTTTAGGTTTTAAATAAAAAAAAATGTTATATTATATATTTAAAATTACCAATATTTTATCAGCTTTTGCTTCACTTATGCCTTTAATAGTTATAAGATGTTTTTTTGTCGCAAAAGCAACAGACTCTATTGTGTGGTATCCAGCTTCTTGAAGCTTTTTAATATCTCCACTTGTAATTCCTTGGCCCTGTATCATATTTAATTGACAAAATTAATTATCTCATATATTATACATAATAAATAAATTAAATAAAAATGAATTGTTCATAATTTCAATTAGATTACATATTTATTCATGTACTGTACTTATTTAACATTTCAAACAGTATTATTTTAATATATTATCCCTTATTATTATTATAAGTTTTACCTCAAGTTTTGAAATAAGTAATGGTCCATCATCTTCTTCATGGTCTTCAACAACAGCTTCTTCAATATGTGAAGATGATGCCATAGCCATTTTGTATTAAACAATATTATATCAACTGAAAATAAATAAATAAATATATAATTTACAAAACAAATAAATTTACTTAAATTATCTTATCCAGATAAATATAACATAATGAATCTTACTAATTGGACATGATTACATGAGTCAAAAAATCATATTATTTAATTTGTAAAAATTAAATTCCATAAACTAGGATTAGCTGGTACAGTGATGCCCATTATTTTATCTTTAGTGGACCATAAGAAATTAAAATATTGCATTAATAGACACAATTAATAACCAGGGCCAGATAAGTAAGTTTTTTATTTTTTATTTTTGTGTATATATGATACATTTTTTTGTTGTTGAGTAAAAAAGATTGTAATACAGGTTTTTTTTCAAAATTTGTTCTTAATCAATTAAAAAATATCAAAAGTACAAGTAATAGTTGTTTGAAGCTTAAATTTTTAAGAAATTCATTAAAATAACAAAATTATTGAATTATTTTAATTCATAAAATTTTTAATTTCAACACTAATAGATTGAAAATTGAATGCAATATTTCTTGAAACATTTTATTACAGGAAATAAAAATAAAGTTTATTATAAAGTCACAATAATTATTTTATGATTAATTGAAGTACAAATTTTGACAATATAAAATATTCAAATATACAATTACAATATTAATTAAAAAGTCTAATGAAATTAGAAAGTAAAGTATTAAAGATACTTGGCTCTAAAATGTATACTAATAAAAAATTAACATAAAACTAAGGGAAATATTTAATGAACCCACTAGGTTTTTTTTTTATCCAGCCAAAAACTCAGCTAGACAAGACGACTGTGGAGAGCAGAAGATACGATAATAGGTCACAATAAGAAAGTAAAATCGGACAAGATCAAGAGGACAACTAAGATAGTGTTGGAGCAACCAAATCAAAGAAGATGTAAAAAAAAAGTTCTAGTCCAAAAAAATATATAAATATATACATAATTAATATTATTTAACAATATAATAAGCTAATTGTTTTTTGAAAAAATTAGTTCACCTATATTATTATTATTAGAAAAAATTACTATTTATGAATAGCAATATAATATATTTTATTATATATTAAATATATAATAAAATATCTTTGAAATATAGACAGAATTAGTATGTCTGATCAAAATTATTTAACATCTAATAAAGATTTATCTTAGAATTCAAATTTAAAACATTTATTACAATAACTTCAGTGTCATATGACTAGATACACTTAATACCTACTACACGGTAGAGCAACTAACTTTTTTTTTGTGTATTTATCTACCAATAGGTATTTTATTGGTTTCCATTTCATTTTCACAAAAATTTTCCAAAAATTCAAACCCAGTAGTTATTTCTTTTAACTACCAGTAGAAATCTTAAGATACATTCAGAGGGTCAATCTTCCAGAAATTATTTCTGATTTGAATTCATAATTTTTGTCTTAAAAATATTTGAATTATATTAAGTCTAAGAAAAATTTTCACATAATTACTACACTAGTTATTACTTGATCATGAATAACATAATGAGAACTTATTACAAACCTCATTTTAGAATTATTATATAAGTAGTTGATTGTATTATGTATTTTTACAATAAGTTATTTTTTTATTCTATTGTATTTTCATTTTTAATTGTAAAGTTAACCAATTACGTACTATATAGGTAAATAAGTAAAAAAATTATTATTCATATTATTATAAACTCTTTCCAAAGATCTACATTTGAAGCGGCCTACTGAGATCGTCTCGGTAGCTCACTGGTTTAATCCGAACTTGTCAATAATCAAAAATAAATTATTATATTAAAAAAAAAAAAAAAAATATCTTGGAAATAATTGTATTTATAAATATTTTACCCCAAATTTAAATTAATCACAGCCAATTCTAAGGATTTGATGGGACAAAGGACACTGGTCTAATAAGAAGTGGAGGATCTTAGTATAATCAATTATTCAGTATAACTAATTTTTAAATACTAAAACCAAATTGTGTATACTTATTTCATCAAAACTAAAATGATGAATGCAAAAATGTACTCTTTTATGTTTGATGTGGATAGTTCAAAGTCCTGTTTAGTAATTACGTTAGTGAAGTAACAACCAAAAAAAAAAACAAATACCTCTTTTAATTAGAGCATAACAGACATTCGAATTTTGTTAATGCAGTGGTGTAAAAGATCAGTAGATCACATACATCCAAACACCACAACGTGTTGGCGGTGATTTAAATCTACGTTGAAATGTTAGAAAAAAACACACACTTACCGGGGATTGATAAGGTCGATATTTGAGTTTGATCTTTTTAAAAAGGTCTTTTCGGAGAGCGATAATCACGATAAACTGTGCGGACGGAAAATCAAAAGCGGAAAAAACACTAATATTTTATAATACTTAGTTAATGTTGAGTTATTGAAACGCACGTAGTATGAACGGACAGCAGCAGACGCAAGAGGTAAGACTATGGTGTTTGAATTGTTTGTTATTATCAACGGTCGGGAACGGGACAAGGCAAATGGGCGCGAAACGACAGATTAGATCGCCTGTGATGGGGACGATACATCCGCACCGAAACCTCAGATACGTCGAAAATCGGTGAGTTTACAATATGTGTCCTCGGTTGGACACCTGACGGTTAGGTGAACGACAATAAAGTACGACACAAAATTTGAAATTTTCATTATTTGTTTAATAAAATTATAAAATTTATTTTAAAAACCAACTAAACGAATTATCGTTTTGTTAATAAATATTATTGATGGAATATTTTTTTCACGTTATTCGCTTAGACATTTTTCTCTGTCGTCAACCTATCGGCCAAATCATCAGGATAACGCCCTCCTCTTTTCACAATGATAAACTGATAACAACGATTTGCAAAATTCGCGTATCGCAATGGTCCGCCGATCGGAATTTCTTATTAATTCAATTTTATTTTGTCAAACGGTTATAGCTTCGTTTATTAAAATATACGTGTAATATGCTGCCGCCTATTTCGCGTTAATCGATTATTTTTATTTTCTGTTTTTTTATTATACACTTAACAAAATAACATCAACAAAATGATGCAACAATACATCAAAGAAATGGAACAAGTAATGTTTTAGACATTTAAATTGTGATGTTGTTTAAAAACAAAAAAATATGTCTATATCGATATTACTTATGTTTTGTAGGATCCATATGATCCTGATGAATTTGTAGAACGTTTAGCTTATCGTGTATTCGGAAACAGCGCTGACAGTGATAATGCGGTAGTAGACGATGTTCAGGATACATTTGTCCAAGCAATTAAGTACTATACTTTGATATAATAATAATAAATAATTATAAAACAAGAATATTTCTTAATATTAATCAAGTACACGAATTGCAGAGACTTGAAGTTTTTACAAGAACGTCAAAAAAGAAAATGTGAAAAGTTAGAACAAGTTTGTCGAGAAAAGGAATCTCTATATTCAGTACAAATTCAAAATCTTCAAGAGCAAAATAAGGTAGATTTAATCGTTTTTTTTTTTTTTTTGTTAATGAAATGTTTAAAAATTGTGGCAATGTTATGAAAAATATATAAGTTCAATTATAATTTATTTAAACATTTTAAAAATTAAGTAAAAGAACTAAATTGTATAGAGATTAAAAGGAAATATTTAGATATATATATGGTTTTAAAAAATATATTTTTTAACAGAAGTACTTAAATATTTAATTTAAATTATGTGCTGAACATATTACTTAAAATTATATCTACGTTTTTATACAGACTGGAATATCAATATTTCAAAATTTAGATGAACGAATAAATTATGTAGCCACAAAAGTTATTCATGTTGGAGATCAACTAGAATCAATTAATACACCACGTTCAAGAGCTGTACAAGTTCATAAACTTATCGGATATTTAGAGGAGTTTATGTCTGCTGGTCCATTATCCATAGATATTTTTAATGATCCAACAAAGGTTAAAACATTTTTGTTTGTTTTTTACTTATTTAACTGTGGCAAGAAGTATTTATGCGATTGTAAATTTAATTTAGATTGATGATGCAGCTGATGTGATACAAAAATTATTTCCTATAGCTCAAGAGCTTCCTCCAGGCAAGTAAGTTTTTGAAAAAATCTCTAGTTTAATTCACTTTGAAAATGTTATGCTTAACATTTTAGATTTGAGGAAGCCAAAATGAAAATAATTAAAAAATATGATGAAATTGAACGCTCGTTAATTGAAGAATTTATTAAAAACCACTCTCGAAAAAATGTAGTGCGAATGAATGAAATTGCAGCAATATTAACTCATTTCAAAGGTTATTCTCAATGTGTAGATGCTTTTATTGAATACAGTCAAGCGGTAATATTAAATACTATTAAGTCATAAATAAATAACATTTTATAATAAATATCTCTTTAGAACTCACTTTCGGGAAAAAATCTGTTTGCTGATATTATTCCGGTTTGTGAAAACAATCTGAAAATTATTGAAGCTGTATTTACTAATCCTGATCAAGTTATGGCCAAATTTATTTTAAATATATATCAACTGAAACTGCAAGTATGTTTGTATTAATTTATTTCATAAGACACTTGTACCTTTTATTTTTATTTTTTAATTATGTATGTATTTTAGAACCATATTATAACAATATTATCTGAAGTTAAAGATACGGCAAACTATTTAGAAAAGCTATCTCAGTTATACAAACAGTATGTTTCCATTTTAATATTCAATTATTGTTTTATATATTTATGCCCAATTTATAATTCTTTTTTTCTAGAACATCAATATTGTCTAAAAATCTATCACGCTTAAACATGGGAAACGATGATATGTTTTTAAATAAAATGCAAAAGAATATATTTCAAAAATATCTAGATTCATACTTTGTGTATGTTTTTTATCAGTTATATTTTATCAGTATAATATATTTTTTTAATTTTTTTTCGTTTGCAGTTCTGAACTGAAAAATCTTAAAGAAAAATGTTTAATCATTTTACAACGATTTTATGAATCTAAAGGACACCAGAAAAAACAAATTCAAGCTGGCGGGTAATTATAATTTATTTGATATTTAAAAGATGAGTTATTTGCTTACCTGAGTTGGGTATATACAGTGTTGGGTAAGTTACTTTTAAAAAGTAATAAAATTATGTTATTCGTTACTTCAAATATTTTTATTTAAATTACATTAGCGTTACCTAAATTATTTTTATCGCATTACATTACTTTTTTATTAATAAAGTAGGGTGTTACAATAACGTTACTTTTTTTCATTATGATTATTGATAACAGTTACTATCGTTTTTTTTTTTTTAACCATATTCTATTATTATTATGTATATTTACATTATACAATCAAAGACAATCATAATTTATTTTAATTAAATTCTATTTTTAAACCAAACTCCTTTCTTTCTGCTAATAAAATAATAACGAAATTCCTGGAATATTCTACAACATTGTTAAGTATTATCAGAATCGAAAATAAATATAATTGATTTTTAATTTTTCTAAAATGTCCCATCGTGATGCATTGGCTTTTTTTTTTGTAAATACAAAAAATTTGAACATTCAAAACTATTATTTTAATAACGTGGAATAACGTCATACTGCTTTACATCATAGAAATTACTTTAAAAAAGAAATTTCGTTATAACTGCTTTATTTTAAGTAAAATGTAATGAAATTACTGCTGCGTTACTGAAAAAGTAATTTTGTTTCAGTAATTTGTAATTTGCATTACGTTACTACCCAACACTGAGTATATATTCTTATATTGATTATGTATATTACCTACTTTTATTAAAATACAATTTATATCAGTACTTCTCAAGTATTATTCCATGAGTTGGTTATAAGTGAAGTGACTATAGTGACTATAGATTTTTAACAATTTTTATTATTTTTACTTACTTGAAATATCAATGTATCATAAAAATATTACTTATTAGAACTTCTCTGTCCAAATTTTATTTTTTCTTCAAATTTGATAGCCTATATAGGTACATGATAATAATTATTTTTATTGTAACCAATAATAAAAATGACTTGTTTATCGTTGTTACTGCTGCTGACTATTATAGAACTTATTATTGTTTTTATTTATTCTAAAATCTCTAAAAAAAAGCTATCCGTTTGACCGTGTTTAAAAGAATAATAAAAAGAGCCCCCTAAAAATTGTGATAGTCTATAGTGTTAATAAATTGAGAGACACTAATTTATAATATATTTTAATGATTAAAACATATTTATCGCAATTTTATTATTAATTTAGATTTCAAGAATTGCGTAGAGATTTACAAACAGTTATTAGCACCCGCACCAATTTTAATATAATGCACATTGAAGATTATGGTGGTGAAACATTTTTATCAGAATATGTAGCTACCTCTCTTATTCAAGAATTTAATCAAGCATTGGATAGGTGTTGTACGGTATTTATCATTTGTATAATTTATCCAATTTACTTTTCCTTAATTCTCATGTTATAATTATTCATAGAAAATAATAATAATTTAATTGTTAATATTATATATTTTTCAGTTATCTTCATCATCTGACATCCCTTCAAATAGTTATCAAATTTTTGAAATTTTAACATCTTACTTGATTGAAGATTATGTTGATTATGGCTTAGAATTAGCTGTACAGTCTGTACCCATTCCAGAAGCAAAGACTCATGATCCACCTAATGTTTACTTTTTTGAAGTCATAAAACAAGTCAATGCAATCATTTTATTATTTGAAAACCAACTTTCAGATACTTTAGTCCCTTTAATTATGTATGTATTAATAATTTTTCTTATTAACCTAATTATTGAATATAAATTCTAGTGAATGTGTTTTGTTTTATTTTCTAGTACAACTCCTAAGTATTCTCAATGTATTAGCTTTAAAAAAAAGAAACTGGAACAAATAGAATCAAAAATTGATTTTGGCCTAGATAGGTTAGTATAAAAATATTAAAACATAAAAATGTAAAAATATATATTTTCACTTACATAATCAACTTGTTTTAGATCTTTAAATGCTATTACTGGTTGGATAAAGATTTGTCTTTCTTCTGAACAAAAAAAGTCAGATTTTAAACCAGAGACAGATGTAGACACAATGACATCAGTAGTAAGTACATAAATTAACAAAACTCATTTTGATATTTTATTATTTATTTTTGCTATTTAGGCTTGCAAATCTGTTGTTCAGTATTTAAGTAGTAATATAAAACACATTCGTCAATGTTTGGATGCCAAAAATGCCGACCTTGTTTTAGCAGAACTCGGGATCAGATTCCACCGTATTGTATATGAACATTTGTTACAATATACTTATAACTCTGCTGGTAATTATTTATTTGAGAATCATTTATACCCTTAATTGCTTATTAAAAAAAACAAAATTTTTAGGCGCTATGTGTGCAATATGTGATATGAATGAGTATAGAAGATGTGTTAAAGATTTAGGATCACCATTAGTAATTGATTTATTTGATACTTTACACGCTCTATGTAACTTGCTACTTGTAAAACACGAGAACTTAAAACAAGTGTGTTATGGAGAAACATTGGTAATATATAATTTTTAAATATGTGTGTATGTCTAATTAACCAGTTAAATAAATTTATATTGACATAGGTGGGTTTGGATCATTCAACATTGAGCAATTTTATTCAACTACGTTCAGATTTTAAATCTCAAAAGTTGGCTGCATTGTTAAAAAATCTAACGTCTAGATGATGCATAACAACTAATCGTCATAATGCATAACTCCATTTAATATGAAGTTGCTTACACTAAATGTATTGACTGAATGAAAGTAATTTTGTGTTAATATATTATTAAGTACAATTTATTTTGTTACTATGTTAAAACGTTTTAAATTTTTATATCTAATAAATATGAATGTAATATATTATGTATCAATTAATTTATTATCGAATTGTAATTCATTGGATTAAATTTTCAATGAAATCCCATCTAAAATTGTAATACATATTATTTTTGAGGTATAATATGTAGATTTTAATGTATCCATTGAGCAATAACATGTGTTATATTATATGCGTTCATTAGTATTTACTATAGTGCCATGTATATTATACCATATGTTTTTTCATTTAATACTTTAAATTTTTTTGTACGTTTAAATATGTTAATTATTTATATAAATAACTATGAATCTTTAAATGTTTTATTAATCGGGTATATTTTATTCCCAAATATAAATGTTTTATGTAACAAATAAAACGCATACCAATTGTATACACCAACTAATAAATATGTAATTATAGCATTATAATAAATTATTGCACACATTGTATATTTTTATTATTTAATTAACAAATTAAACAAATTAACATTGTCAAAGCATTAGAAAATATTTTTATTTTTAATTATGTTCAGAAGACAAACAAAACAATAATATAAAATGACTATTTTTATTTGACTTTAGTTTATTAATCAAATATATGGTTTTGATAAACTAATATGCGATCAATTGATTATTAAATTTGTACCTATTTAAATGTTAATAAATACAACAGATAAGTTGTCATCATTCAAATTCATCCACTTTTCACCAATTTTCCACAGTTTTCCCAAAATAAAATTTTTCAACACTGCACACTGGTTATCATATTTAATTAAAATCACAAAATTATTAGCTATGAAATTAATTTATTAATAGAATAATTGAAAATACTAGTGCAGTAATGCTTACATTTATTCCAAAAAAATAGACCATTTGCGATTTTAGAACTATCATAATATCACCGATTATTTTAATTAAATGATTCAAATAATAAATTCTTGTAAATTATAATAAAATAAAAAAGTAATACCTAGATACCCTGTTTACAATTGAATATTGACTTATACTATAATGGTATTTGACAATTATAAAATTACAAATAATATTCTTGTGGCCATGACTGATCTATAAGATTAATAGGTGATACTTGTTTATTTACAGTACACAATTTTTTTAGTTTTAAACCTTTTAACTTACAAATTATTTGCGTAGGTGCAACAAAAAACATAAAAACCCACTAATACAAATGTTTATGTTTCGTTAGCGTACAATTAAATCTAATTATTTCCATTTTAGACTAATATTAACTTACAGTACTTACCTAATGAAAGATAGGTAAACACAATTAGTCTTGAACATTTTTATAAGATGCACATACTGATAGAACATAAGCGCAATTTGAGGGGGACTAAGCCCCCTCAAAATCAATTATTCCCCAAAAAAAAAAAAATTATTTGTTTATATCCCCTTCCACCTTTATACATCTCACGTAGCATACACAGTACATACATGCAAATTTAAAACTCAAATTGCGCCTATATAATTGAATCGAGTATACCTAATCAAATTACAATTTTATGAAAAAAAGGAATTACATTAAAATTAATAATATAAATGATATATTTAATTTACATAACAAAAGAAGAAAACATTTTTAATCACGCCTATTGAGTATAGGTACAGTCGACACTGACAGTCCTGTAAAAGCGAGAATGAAAATCATTGAAAACAATCTTACAAAAAAATTTAACACGATCATTCTTTTTCTAAGTTCGCTATAGGCGCTATAGCTGATGTACATTGTACGCAAACGAGTAATTCTACGTTTATAAGTCATTTAAATGCAGATATTAAAAATTCGTGTGTGCAAACGAGTTGTGCATTTGTAAGTAAAAAAGGTAAATGTATACGCAAACCGATATCATTCAAATTCATAGTTATAACTTATAACTATGGCGGTATAGGATATATAAGACATAGGGTCTCGCGGTAAAATAGTTTGACCCATCTAAAAATGAAGTAGTCTTAGGTACTTTAAAATTAAAATAGCACCACTGTAGTCTGCTGACCTAATGTATTATGATGAGGTACACTCGAAATATAAAAACTATACTATACCTACCACTAGTTTTTTTTACTTTTAATTTTACTTCTGAATAGGTAGTTTATTATTTTTCATAATTATTAAAGATGTCGTCCCATTATAAAGCGAGTTCTTACATTTACATATTATATAGTACATAATATGCATATATTATACAGCACTTATAAAATATCAATTATGACCGATCTAAATATAACATTAAGGCATTGCCCCCTTCTAAATATGGTTCTGGAGTCGTGTATATCCCAAACCTATTATATTTTATAGTCAAATAGTCTATAGATAGAACAATAAATAATAATATAAAGTTTTAAGAAAACAGCTATTACAATTTACACCACTGTAAGTCTGTAACGGGCTTATGCCCTATAAATAGGCTTTACCTACCTATTCTACAGACGTAAATTATTACTGTGGAATATCGACTGTTACCTCAACATTACTCATATATATCCCATCGTCGTGATAATATATTCAGTATATAACAGAGGCGTGCTGATTAAATATTTTTTTAAACAAATAAACATATTAGGTATAATGTAATAAACGTAACAGTCTAGCTGCCATTAGATTGGAAGCCTTAATTAGCTTGCATATATTATAATATTATATACACTATATAGTGTTTCTACATCACTTTAGTACGATAACTTATTACCTACTACACAATTAACAATACTACAATAGCATAAGTAGGTTTAGTCAGGTCTGCCGTCTGCGTGTAATATTTATATTAATATACATATAATTAATGTGTCATGTGAATAGTAGTTAAACGTCAGTCATATAATTATACATTAATGCGCAATACATTGTACATTGGTATATATTATACACAATATATATATATATGTATGTATATGTAATATGTATCCATTGTACCTACGTGAAATATGATTGAGTCAATGATCTAGGATAAAGCGATGTATGTACATTGTATGTTACGTTTAGCCCGTTAGCCGTTTAAGTATAGGCGTAGTACTGCTTTAGTATACTAGATAATAATTTTCGCGGGTAAAGTCGACGATACCCGATCACCTGCAGAGAAATATTAACTATGGTATAATAATTATTATTTTCGACTTATCTGAGTAAAGCGACAAGCGACAAAAAATATTAAAAATAGAACTTTAGACCGTCTTGATTAAAAAAATATTGTATATTAATATTTGACACGATGTTTAAAAATAAAATGTATTTTTTTTCTATGTCGTTCAAGTAAGTACCTATACTATATCGTGTTTATTATATTGAACTTGAAACGAGTGCATTACCTAAGCCTTGTACTCAAAGACGGGCAAATCCTGCCTATATTAATCATTATGCGTCTATAGCCGAGCGAAAGGTTCCGAACTATGAGTTACTATAGGTCTGCAGTATTTTACCAATGGCAATAATACTTATTTTTTTAATTATTTATCATAATCATATTTCATAAAATTGTATCATGTCACAAAACATAATTAATATAGATTTCTATAATTCTTGTTCTTTAGTATATATATTTATATTTTTGTGGACGTTTTTAATTGCTCTTTGTTTTACACGGCGACCACACACGTCAGAAAGGACTTCTCTAAAAAGGAAAATTTTTGTCGGAAAAGCCAGGAGATCCGATGACGTCTGGATGTCGTTTTCATGGGTGAATAGGTATTTTTTTTACCGGGATATATTTATCAGGACCTCATGGAAGTATGTAATTATGACTTATTCCATCAGCGGCATGAGCGGAACTAAAACAAATGCAATTTTATACATTTCACCTTTGATATATAATATATATATATATATAGGTGGGGCCGTGCCCCTCCACCCTAAAATTTAGTTATAATTCCGCCACTAGCATATTTCCCGAATGGAGATATTATGATTTTGATTTTTTAATAAGTTTCACAGGGACAAGAACAACAAATATTTCATGTTTTAATTTATTTTAATGTTTGGTAAAAAATTTTAAAATATATAAAAAATATTTTTTCTAGTTTCGATGAAAACTGTGAATTACACTGAAAACGTTTGGCGGCCGTACGAGCATGCGAGCCACATGTTTGATACATTGATACTACTAACTACTATCGTATTAAATAATTCGTAGTTTATTTCGAAATTAGGAAAAATATTAAAAATCAGGAGATTAATGAAATTAAAATGTTGAAACGTCAATATTTTCAGAAAAATAAACTCTACAAAATGGCTATCTTCAATTTTTTCTTAACTTTTTTACCAAAACATTAAAATAAATTAAAACATTAAATATTTGTAGTTCTTGTCAGTGTGAAACTTATTAAAAAATCAAAATTATGGTATCTCCATTATTTCAGGAGATATTGCAATGGGTAAAACTCATGGGACAGTGTATATATAAATATAAAATAATTTATCTTTTTTAAGTTTTATCGTTGGCACATTTAAGTAATAAATTTTGTTTCGTTCTTTTTATTTTGAAGCCCCACTTTCGAATTTTTGTTTATAGGTATAATGATAATTTTTAATTTATATTATTTAGTAAACACAATTCAAAAAGTCACAGTTACAATATCGAGTTAGTACTTAATATCGTCCGTTCTCCGTATCGACTAGATACACGTTGTACAATAATATTAACAACAATAGACAATACTACAATAGTCACACATATGACACATTAAGGCATTAATAATAAATAATAATAATAAGACATAATACTATTATATATTTAGACTTACTAGTCACTTTATACTGTTTAATGTTTATACAGTATTATATACCTACTTCTATGATATTCGAGTATAGGTATTTCACGTCGATAAGCAAAAAAAAAAAAAAAATTGAACAATGAAAGTTGAATTTATTACGATGTATAAACGTAGATACATTATAGTTATCATTTATCATTGTTACTTATCAGAAATTATTAAAAAAATAATTTTATCAATATATTACCTATTATGGTTGTTTGTTTTTGTCATTAGTTCATATTTATATGTACATTTTATATATTATTTAGTTTTAGTACTAGATACTTTATAGATAGGTGATAGGTGAAGGCCTAGCCGGATAATCCTGATTTCCCGGTGGGCCTAAGTATCCGCCCATGATGCTATTTCGTTTCGAGTGCTCATATAGATTCGTGGTTTTATAGCGCTGAGTCGCTGAAGGATACTCTAGGACACACTACTCGACTACTCACAGGGGAGACCACGGGCAGATATACCCCCCTTGTTCTTCGTTGATAATAAATAAAAACATCATTTTTTATGTTATATAAGTAATATTATTAACACCGCGAGACCCAATTATTGTCAAAAACTTTACTTACTCAAAATTATATTGATAATGATATTAATGAACCGAAAAACTAATACATCAAATAAATTTATTTCAGAAACATAAAAATTTTAACTTTTCCAAATTTATTCAATATAAGGTTAACCTAAAACTCTAAACTTACAAATTTCTTCGGTATCATGAGAGGTCATTTTTAACAAAAGAACTTTTCAATACATTTATACTTACGGTCACCTATATGACACAACTACAAGAGACTGTTTTTAATCGCTGGTAATTTTAAATATTGATAGAGATATACTTATCCAACAAAATCTATCTAAACAATAAATTAAATGTTTACACGACAAATTTACTTTCCATTTAAATTATGGTGTATGTTTTATTATTACTTTTTTTTGTCGCAATTTCATATTATTATTTTTTAGTTAATTCGACTTATTGCTAAGCAAGCTATAAATTAATTTTATTAAATTATAAGTAAATTATACAATAGTATATTTGTACACAAAGATTTTTTTCCATTTCCAGAGTATATATTTTCTTATTTTTAGTGCAAATATTTTCATTACCTGCCATTGTTTTTGTTATACCTATTTATGTTCTTATAAAAACATATCTATTGTCTTTCAAAGTATATTTAATCAGAGCAATCACAGTATTACACTATTCCTATGCGCTTACTGTTCGTGTATCATGTATCCGAGTACCTATATATAGGTATATAAAAAAAATGTGATACAAGAAAATATACATCTATATAAGTTTAAAGCCACTTATTATGCAATTCAGTACCTAACTTATTATGCAAACTAGCAAAATATTCAACATATCATACAATCAAAACAGCTTAAATGTTATAAAAAGTACAGTGATGGAATTGTTTTATTAAGTTTATAGTCTACTCGTAGTTCAGTAATCAGTTTCAGTTAATAGTAATCAATATAGTACATATACGTATATTTATATGCAGCTCCTTAACATGCAATCTGTGGCTCTTTAGAAAATGCATCAACATCTATAAATATTCTAGGGCCGATGAAATTTCTTAGAAATATATATTAGGCCTTTTTTGTACTACGGTTTTTTTTTATTTTAACCATTGAAGCTCTTTGAAAATCATGTTTTTGCAATTTTTTTTTCTTAAATGTCTCATTTACACGAAAAGTTTCCTAATTCCTATATTATATGTAAAATAATTATAATTTTCTGAAAATATGATACTTATAATAGTTAAGTTATATTAATATTATATTATTATCTAGACACTTATTTTAATTTTATGTATTTTATATTTATATTAATACACCCAAGGATGATGCTTGAGTCTAGATAAGCAGGCTAAACTTGACTTACAAAAAAGCCAAAGTTAAACACAATAATCTACGGTTTACTTATGTCGGCATTATACTCATCATACATGCATTCTAATATTGTACTAAAAATACCTGGGCACCTGACAAAATTTAGGATTACATTTTTGATAGAACTTTAAAACGTTAAATAGTTTGTGAGTACTGAGTACAATTTATATAAAATATCTGTGGAGTGAATCAGTATATATGTTTTATTCAGTTATATACTTTTTACGAGTCATCCTGCAGTCTTCTGTTTAAAAACTCCATTAAAATTGTAATCCAAGACAGGAAAGACTAAACAGCTCTATAGCGTACTTGCGTATTGCTGCACCTGTCCGGAAGTCTCACTAAACGGATGACTGCTTCATATACATATAATTATTTTCAGCAGAGCGCATATAAAATAATAAATATTTTTAATAATTTATTATTAGGTTTAATTCATATAATTTATAGTTTTAAAAATTAGACGTTTTATATATTTTTAACTACAAAATTATTTATTATTTTTCGTGATTTTGTCAACATTTTAACTTAAAGCACTTATAAAAAAATATTATGAAAATAAATGTTCGATATTTTTTAGTTAGTAATTGAATAACTTATAAGAAAATTTTATTGATATTTAATGAAAAAAATCTTATTTTATAGTTTATGGATCTTAAAATGTGTCAAAATATTTAGAAAACTGTACCAGCTATAAGAAATGATAATACATATAAACATTTGATGAAAATTGCATGTATCTACAGTAATTCGTTTTTGAGCAACACAAAAATAACAAAATCGATTTGGTTGAATCTCAAATACGGGTTTTACTTTAAAGCACCTAAATGTTTCTTTTTTGTTTTATCCGGTTATTTAAAAAAATGTGTATATATATATATATTTACTTTTGATCCTTATTCAAAGTACGAACTAAATTGTCTAAATCCCGTTTTCTAATAGAAACCACCCTTGAAAATCGAAACATGTTTATTACAAATAAAATAACAAAAAACACCCGTCATTCTAAAATTAAACATTGTATAGCTCCGCTTAGAATTTAAATTACTAACTCGTATTTAATAATATTTGATTGTGATTTGTGAATTGTGGTTTTTGTAAAATATACTTACCTATTATTATGCTGCAGATTACAGAATAACAATCTGTTATTATTTATTTTTTTTAAATTGCTTCATGTATAATTTATTTTTATTAAAATCGTATCGCTGGCAAATAAAGTAACATATAAATACCTATGATTTATTATATAGTTGTATTATACGTCGTATAACATATAACATTAAAACAGCATTATATGTTAATTGTGTACCTAGAAAATACAAACAATACATTTTTATTTTTATTATATCGTAACTTAATCGAGTAGTATTTTTTTTATTACCTGCCATTACATTGTATGTGTATGTAACACATGGCTAACATTCAAATTGCATTTACAATAAGTCAATATAACATATTATGACTTTTCAAATTGAAATTATAAAAATAAAATTGTTTACTTTAAGTTGTGGACCGTGCGGTCTAAACAATTTTCATTAGAAGAGATTTCTGAAATTAATAAATTAATGAATTTAACTTCTTTTAATCCCGTGTCTGAATTAATTTGATAATGTATCGTGTAATTTAGGTATTCTAATTTCTAATATAATATTAATATACTTATATTATTATGATAGTTTTATCATCAACACAGAATACGTTTCATGACTATTATGAAACATTTCCTTAAAAAAATTAATTATTTCATTTAAATAACGATACCTACTTTATATAACCAACCTTAGAATATTTATAGTTCTGAAAATAAGTCATAAACAACTAATAATAATAATTAATAAATATTAAATTCAATTATTTAGTAGTGAATATTGATGGGTCGAGATTTAATTGTTTTTCGAATTTAAAGGTTAGATATACAATGGTTTTCTATTTGAACAGTTCGCTTTGCAATAATTCTTTTTATAAAACAAACAAATTACTACGATGAAATAACAACAGCCATCACTCATCAATATACGCTGAATAGTTATCGACCAAGGTTATATGCTGCGGGTTACTATAAAATACGTACTATTACCTTTACCGTTTGTTTCAAGCATAATATTTTATTTCATTTATCATTTAATATTATAGTACCATTTTTTATTTTGAATAGTTGACATCTTGTAAAGTCCCAATGGGTGTAGAATATTTTTTTTTATACTATAGTATTCACATGTACTATATGCATAATTTTTAATTTGAACAAACAAAAAATTCCTGGTTTTAATTATAAAAGATTTAAAACGGATAATTTGTTTTTATTTTAAATATAAAAAGTATAAAGCTTTCCTTTGTTCACTTGTAAACATATTGTTTTCTTCCGAAATATGCCACGAGAGAACTATATACAGGGTTCACCTAAACTTTAAATACTATTGTAACTCATAAACTACTCGTCTGAATTTCAATTTTTATACATAGAAATACTCCGAAAAATATTCTTCTCCATAGTATGAAATTAAAAATATGTTATAATTTAGAAAACTTAAAATCTTAAAAAATATAATAATAAATAATATTTAAAAAAGAACAATTTTTTTTGTATTTCGACTGGAAATTATAAAAGAATAATATTTTCAAAAAACATTAATAGATTTTGAAATAATAAGTGTTGTTTGATAAAAAAATCACCCAGTAACTATAGTTATATAGGGCGTATGCTGTAATTTCAGTACACACAAATATCGATATTACATATAGTTATACCATATTATATACATATATACATATATAAGTACATAACATACATTATAATATATATATATATATATAAGTATATAACACATATTTATGAGTCCGTTATACATTTATACGTAGAAAGTACTACGTAGTAGTCGTAGTACGGAAACAGGCACTCCCTTATTTTTAATCTTTTCTGTATAGTAGACAGTAGTTACTTATAATATTATACACCATGTATAATGTGTAAATATATTTATATATAATCAAAATAAGAATTCACGGCTCCAAAAATATATAAGTAGTACGTATAAACACCATCCAGAAAACTATTAAACTATCATATCTATCTTTATAACAGGGATAGGCAGCTCAAAGTTACTAGAGGGCCAAATTTTAGAATTTTAAAATATAGCGGGCCTATCTAGCTAGGTGGGTCTATCTATCCAAATTATAAGAACCCCTGCAGTCTCAACACGGTATTTTATGTCTTAAATGTTATCAATAATATAATAATAATATCGAATTATATGCAATTTGGAAACAGTTTATTAAGTTTATTTTATTGGTATTTGGTTAATAATTAAAAATGAAATACATACTTTTGCGTTTACATTGTATAATTTAGACATGTTATACATAATACGTTTTCTAGGCAGTTTACCGATAGTTTACCTAAGGAAAATGTATTAATTAGTTATAAACTTATAAATTATAACTTATAATTATTATACTTTATGATTTTTATTATTATTATTATTGTATAATAAATGAAAACACTAACTGATTTTTTTATGAGTATTAATACATAACTACACCTTGGGCCTTGTGCCCTTTATATAATAATAAGTAAAATAAATAAATAAATAATTTTTTTCGCATTTACAAGTTATTTTTTGATCGTTGATTATTCAAAATTAAATACCAGTTATATTACATTATACAGTGGAACCTCGATAACTCGGACCTCTGTAAGTCGAATTTTCGATAACTTGAATTTTATTTTCGCCAACGACGCCAACAACCGATTCGAATTATCGAGGTTCCACTGTAACTAGTTTCATAAAATTCCCGATACTGTTACAAAATACCTAGTCACTTAAATCAGTAATCAATTGATCTATAAATAATTTTTAATTTGCAAGCAACTTAGTACATTATATTATACAAGCACAATTGGTATATTGACCCTAAACGAAAATTTTGTTTTAGGCGCAATTGCAAGGCCAGGCCTGTTTTCTATGTATATTATGATTACTATGGATAATGAATTATATTACTATTACCTATCATAATATATCGTATATGATTCGTATGTATGAGTGGTGCTTAGAAAATAAAAAAATAAAAAGAATGATCTTTTAATACCAAGCGCTTCTAAATGCAATAAAATAACTGAATTTTTTTCTCTTAAGTATGTAAAAAATTATTTAAGACATTCAATGTCTCAAGAGCATTTAGAAAGTTTGATATTAATGAGTATTGAAAAAGAAATATCAACTAAAATTAACCTTAATGATATTATTGATAAGGTGGCTGCATAAAGTGATGTATGTTAAAAAAAAAAAAATAATGTATTAATAATTATGATTGAATAGTTTTATATTAAAATAAAATTATATCAGAGTAAGTATTATATAGACTTGTTTGGTAAATGTATTGCGAGCGAGCGATCAAAAAATGTTTGGGATCTTTCGTTCTGGGCCCTTGTATTCAATTCCCGGTAATACAAGACAGCCCTATCCGCCCCTGAGACGAAATACCATATTGAAATATAACATTAACCATTAGATATGTATATAATATATAGACTTTATATCTATTTAGGTATATCGTATATTCAATATTGAGTAAAATGAAATTTGCCGTTTTTATCAATGACTATTATTATATAATATACGAGTACAATTATAATTATTATGTTTAACTGTTTAAGATTAAAAAAGAACAACGTAATCTAGTTTCCGAGATTCATTAGTTTGCTACCATATTACTTATTAATTACTTCTTATTTTTTTAGCCATATATCACCATGCAATGTTTGGAAGAAACGGATTCCTAGAACGAGCTCATTTTAATAGAATATAAATACGATAATAGAATTCCTGGATCGTCGAAAAAAAATCTTTCTATCCCAAAAAAAAAAAAAAAAGAGTAATATTTTCCGTCACTGAAACTTTACTGTCTTTAATGTTATTGTTATAGTGCCAAAGCACTTTCGCTTAATTTGACATTACATTTTAATCACTCAGCTGTGAGCAGGTGAAACGGTTTGCAAAGCCCTAGATTAATAACATTTCACGAGGCCCATATGTTCAGAAAATACAACAATTATTCTAAAAGTTTTCATAAAACTAATAGCATGGATTAAATTAAGTAAATACATTTTATTTATGCTGTGCTAGTACATAAATATAAGTAAGTACCTATACACATTTAATATCATATATTTTTGAAAAATACCTATATTTCATGTTTATTTGGGATTTAAGTGAATATCTAATGTATACATAACGATAATTACCATAATGTATTTAGTCAATGGTCGGCGACTATCGTTATTTTCTGTTGAACGATATTTCATTCAATATTTGTCTTAATTTATATTTGATATACCTATCTAGGTGACTAGGTACATCATATTCTGGTATGTTACGAATAGACACGCAATTAAATTTAATTAAAACATATGTATGCAAGTATGTTCAAAGGTCTAGTATCTAAAAATTTTTAAATTAAAATTTAATTTTTGTTTAAACTGTTATACCGCTTATGGCCTACAAATGATGCAGGCCCTATTATTTGTAAAATTTTGGACTGCACACTTAATTTTATTGTTGTTACCGTCTTAGAAAAAGGAATAATAATAAGATATAATATCATAATAACACTAAAAATAAAATAATTAAAATAGTTTTTACTATAAAATGATTGTAGTTCTTAAAAGGCCTAACTGTTGTTAGTCTGTATGCAGTGAGCCTGAAAAACAGTAGGTTGTTTGGAAAAACAATAAGTAGGTAGTTCGCAAACGGGCTACCCTAATGCAAAGACCCTAGTCTTTTTGCAAAAAAACTAATTTTCCATATGGCTTACGACACATACATCAGATACTGTAGCTTGCTGTCTATAATTGAAAACAAAAACAATTATATTAATTAAATTATTTTGAAAATTATATAGATACAGTATATAGAACGCATATATAGATTTATAGACCATCAACGATGCATCGCTATAATTTTTTATTATCAACAAAAAATATTTCAACAGATAATAATGTTTGAAAATTGATAAAAATTAATTGTAATTAAATATAATTTAAATTTAAAAAAATTCAGAAAATACTCATATTTTCTAGTAGCTAGTGTATTATTTAACTATTTTTTTTTTGTAGACAGTAGTGCACACTTGTACATTCGTAGTTCACACTGTGTGTCGTGGTATACATAAAAATAGGGCCTGACATGATGTGTTGTCAGTTTGTCACCGTCATCGTTAGGAACATACAATACGTGCATAGATAGCAAGTTTGCGTCCAGTAGGACCGATTTTGTGTTATTAGTTTAAATTTACCCTGGTATTAGAGTAAAAATGTGTTCAATCGTTGGTTTTTTACGATGTTTTAATTTCAATTATTTTTAAGCGAGTTATGAGTGTACTGAGAGTAGGTATGTAAAATATAAAAATGCTCATATTTAATACAAATAATAAAAATAAAATAAAAAATTCGTAAAATCCGACGAGAAATAACACAATATTGTACACGATGACCACCACGACATGGGCACTTACCTTTGAGTTTGACAATATTGGTCAACGCGACAATGCCTACTCATTACTCAGTTTAGTCCAATATAATAATGTTATGGGTAACAACCACACAAAATCGGTTCTACCGAACGCGAATACCTAATTTTGTCGTGTATTATATCATTATTGTATTGAACGTTTGTGAATCGTAACGCGGAGACATCGAGAGACGACGTGACATGCGGGCGCGCTCATCAAAAACATGATCGCGACGCGGGCTGCGCGCAACTCGAAACCGTCGAGCGGGTGCTTGTTTCGCAATGCGGTCTACGACGCCCCGGCGTGTGTGGGGTGGGTGCGGCCTGCATGAGTTCACGGTAACCCGGAGAAGTCTTCGCTGCCACCCGCCAACCACCCACTGACGCGGTCCAGGCGTGGCTCGACGGCGGCCAAAAACAATAGTAATATAGCGCCGCTGGAAATAATATTGCAATGCGACGGGCCGTCTAGCGCGCGGCGTTCGCGCAGGTGTATCCGCGGTGCTGCCTTAACACCCGTCGGCCGCAGCGGTCCGGCTTATCGCTCTCGACGGGGAGTGACGACGGCGCTCCGCACACTCGACACCACACGTCCGTCGTCGGTGGTCGACGGGGGGGGGGGGTGGGCTGGTATAGGTTTTTTGCGTTTACTATTACTCTGTGTGTATAATAATAATAGTATAGTACGACTCGTAACGCGCAGTCGTAGTGCGTACAATACTATCGTATAATATAATAATATAAATGTTATTATTTCGTACTGTACATGTATAATAATATTACAGTTTCGGTTAGTGGTGGTGGGTACACCCGTGTGTTACGTCTATGCACACAACGAACACACACGATAACGACGTTCATTGTACGGCGCAGTGGGTCGGGGCGCGGTGTCAGCGGGCGATAGTGGCGGCACGATGATCCGTAGTCAGTAGTCACCAGTCACCACTCACTACTCGGTGCTCTCGGTACCTGCTCGTCGCTCGCCGTCGCCTAGCTGCTGGTCGCTGTGGTGTCTGCGCGGTGTCCTATCGCGTGTGCGCGCGCGCGCGTGTGTGTGTGTTTGGGTGACGCGCCCGTTATCTATTAGTTCCCTATACCCGCGGTCCGTTCTCTAGTAGTCGCCGCCACCTGCAGTGCAGTGGCCGGACGCGATATCGCTGTAATCCTTTGGCGGCGTTTTCCGCTTTTCGCCGTTCTCCCCGTCGCTTTCCGCGACTACGGACCCACCCACCCACCCGACGACGACGATTAACGATGACGCTGTATTAAGTGTTTCAACGCTGCCGAGACAGGAAATCCGTCACCATGCAGACCATTTCGGTGAGCAATTGCCTGCAGGACTCGCCCAAGTTCAGGTTAGTCACGAATAACGATTTGCACGGAGTGAGCGATTTAAAATATTATGGTAACGTTTATTCTATACGATAACAACATCAGTGTGTTGTTGTTGTTTGTTTTGCAAATTGATTGGTAGCGTATTTGCGTCAAGATGATTGTCATTATCAACGCTCAGTTGTGATTATTTGTGCGATCCTCATGATAGACGGCATGAGCTACTTACCTGTCTGTTATAGGTAGTTGTAAAATATGTTACCACCGTTTGTGCTTTGATCAATACAAATCAATTGTTATTCCTCGATGATTATAATACTATTCCTTAGATAATCCATAGACACCTACTACTTATTACGTGTTTAAATTATACTTAACTAAACTAAAAAAAAAAAAAAACTGACGGTATATCGTGTTGTTTACACAAAAGGTTTACACTATACCCGTATACCTATCAAAGTTGCAGGATGTATATTGTGTACTTAGTCTGTTTTGGAGTAGACAACGTGGCAAATTATTTTTTTTTTATTCAAAAATTTTTATTTTGTGTTTATATTTAATATAAACTCAACCTTAAGACTTGAGTACTTAACAGTGATCGAGAGTAGCGATTTGACAATAGCACAGTAAATATTTTATTTGTAATGATCAACATAGAGTCGATTTCAGTAGACACAAATATGCAATGTAGCAAATACTATAGCCCAACAAATGTTTACACAAAAATAATTGCTACCTACTTAATATTAGTTAAAAATTTTCTATGATTAAAAAGATTCTAAATTTCAAAATGATTTAAATGACGTTACTAGAAAGCGCATTGTTCACACAATGCAATATACTATATTATATTAACACATTGCAATCATTATTGATAGGTATTATAAGTGAGTGAGTTTAGTGTTTTTGTCATATGTTGTCTGATATACAGCTATTTTCTATGGCAGCCGATAAAAGTCCACTTCCATTTGAAAAATAAATTACCAATCCATGTCTGACAAGATAATCACTCATGATATACATTTATACAGAAAAATATACTTGCATGAATGGCTAGCATATAAAACACTAGACACTTTACCCATGTTCATAAAACAGGTAATCATTCCCAATTATTTATTGATTCTATCAGTGACGTATATAAGCAACATGTAAAAAAGTTTATTTGGGGTCATAGAACTTCTTATAAGTAGTTAAAATTTAAAAATTAATAATTTTGTACTTGAATATCTCAAAACAGTTGACTGCATAATATGACAAATATAAATGTGCGATAGACCGCATATTATAAGAATACCTGAACGTTACTGGTATCGACTAGTATGATAGCTATTGATAAAACAATTAAATTTATTATGATAACAATTGATTCAAAACATTTTTTTTTTAGAAATAGCTTTAGGGTTAACATAAAATAGTAGTATCTCAACCATATTCATTTAAAATTAAAATATTAGGTTTTTTGTCATGATATATTTTGGAAATTGATGTACAGTGAAACTTCTTTATAGTGGACATCAGCAAAAAATTACAAATTACATACAAAAAAAATTGGTTATACATATACATTCAAATTGATATTATTTATTACATAAATATTTTTATTATAATTTATATAAATATTGTTATTATTTACTGTACTGTAATATATTAATTGTTATTATAATATGACAAGTTTATTAATTTTAATTTATCATGCAAAACCATTCTGCTAATACCTATTCATATTCTAAAATTTCTCCATTTTTTAGTCTTAATAATATTAATTTTTTCTTCTCTAAGTTCAGTATTTTATGTTTATTGTTGTTCATTTTAAATAATTTAATATAGGTATGTTCACACAATGGACAGTACGCAACTGATTTAACCAAACCATTTTTCATTTATTTAATAGGAAAACTATTAATATAAGATAAAATATGAAGAAAATGTAATTTTAAAAGATAAATATAGTATTTTTATTATTTAGAAATTTTCGAAATGTACATATATTTTGTCCATTTATGAGAGGTACTTTTTAATTTTAGTACTAGTTTTTAATGTCCACGTCCACTATTAGGAGATTTCACTATTGAGAAGTATCTATTAATAAACGTTTCACTGTATTTATTTTTTTAAGTACATTATCAATATATTAATGTTAAATAAATAATTTTATTGATAAATACTTACAATTAGTTATTTACCAACTCAATTTTACAGTGTACAAAATATTCATAAATGTTAGTTTTGTGGAAAATTTTAATAAATCAATTAAAAGTACAACATTTGTGGTACTATCCCTACCAAAGATTTCTATTAATTATTATATTTTTAAATAAGTTCTAGACAATTTAAGATCGGCATTTATCTTTCATCAAATTTTTACCAATATATTATATGATTGTTTTACAAAGCAATAAAGCATTTAAGTATAATATTCATGTTTAAAAAATTGTTAGTAAAAGCTAAAATCATTAGCTATTTAAAATGTAATCTTAGATTTTGGTAATGTAAAATTTAAGGTAATTTTTTGAGTCACAAGATTTAAGAGGAGTAGTAATTAAACGAAGAAAAATTAGTAGTCAAATGTTAATAATAAATAATTTAGGGTACCAATAAAAATTAATTCTATGCCTCAAATATTTAATAGTTTGCATTTCCATTGGTAGTTTTTAATTTTATCTGAGTAAATTGAAAAATAAAACTGATAACAAAGAAGTCAAATCAAACCTATTTTAATAGTAAAAATTCTAGTACCTAAACACTAATTATTTATTATGATGTTACTGTTGAGTGATTAAATTGTATAAAAACATAATATATTGTATGTTATAAATGTTATAAATTAACATGTAAATGTTAATTTTTTTTTTTTTTTACATTAAATAAGTACAATACATTTGTTACTATTATTTAAAACATACAAATTATGTAGTACTTATCAATATTAAAATTAAATAATATATTATACTTTTCTATGCACTAAATTCAAATTACTTGTATATACTATAAAAATAATTTATATTTTTTATTTTAGGACACAACTTGATCGCCATGAGTCTAATATTGATTTACTGGAACATAGGTTAGAAAAGGTAATATTTTGTGTTTTAGAGATTTTAAATACTATACTTATCATTAATTACTTGTATCACCATTCATCTTAATATTTAAAATAAATTATTATTATTATTATTTTAGGTTGTAAAAGTATACAGTCTTATGATTGATTCTGGAAAGACATATGTAAGCCAACAATCATTATTTGCAAATAGCTTGTGGGAAATGGGACTCTGTTTCCGTGATGACACATCATCAACTAAAAATTTAAATAAAATAATTCATGCTCTTCAAGAAATGAATAAATTTTTAACAACATTCCTGGATCAGGCATCGAGAACGGTTTTGAACAATTTAACAGTATTTGTCAAAGAGTGAGTTTTTAAAATTTTGTATTAATATTGATAATTAAAAAAAATATTTATTTTCTTACTTTATTTATTTGTTTAGAGATATTAAAGCAAGCAAAGAATCCAAGCATGTATTTGAAAAGGCAACATATGAACTTGACGCTGCTTTGTTAAGGAACTCTCAGGTATTAAAATCTCGTCCACAAGAAGCAGATGAAGTACTAAGTCAAGTTGCATCAGCAAGAAGTTCTTTTCGTCATGCTGCCTTAGATCATGTGCATTGTATTACTATGCTTTTAACTAGGAAAAAACCTGAAATATTTTCAACAGTAAGTAATTAATTGTTTGTGTTGTATATTGTTCTTGAACAGAGTTAGAGAATCTAAGGTAAAGGACAAAGATAGCATATTGATTATATCTTGCATTAATGAAAAATAATATGGAAAAAATTCTTTATTATGTCTTAATAACTAACATTTTGAAACTTTGATAAAACAACTTTAATTTGTGACTTGAAAAAGGTTTACCATCCCTATTCTTGAATAATTAATATATAAATGCCAAAAACTCTTATTCTTTCTTGTTTTAGTTGTTATCTTATATCCAAGCATGGGGTACATATTTTCATCAAGGTTTCACTCTAACTGAAGACTTGCAAGATTTTATTCAGAGTCTGAACAAAGAGGTAGTTGTAATGACAGCTGAAGCAGCTGAAATGGAAAATCAACTCAGTGAACATCACAAATTGGTCGACAGGTTCAGAATTGATGTGTATTAAATAGTTATTATTAACAATTCATTAATTTAAAGGGTAATAATTATTATTTTTAAATTAAAGCAATGATACGGTTATGGTGAATGGTGATTGTGAAAATGGTGCCAAGGGAAATGATGTGATACGCATTGAAGGCTACCTGTACAAGCGGACAAGTAATGCTTTCAAAACATGGAATAGACGATGGTTTTACTTAAAGAATAATCAGTTGGCTTATAGTAAAAGAAATGGTTAGTAATTTAATTAAAATTAAGGTTTTGTATAGAAATGTTTGAAAAAAAAAAGAAAATTTTTAAATTTTATCCAAATTGAACTATGTAATTGTATTAATAATATTTATGTTATTGTTTTAATAGAAAATCTTACAATTTTATTATTAATCTTCTTAATATATTTTTTAGGTGAAAATTTATTTACTGTTATGGAAGATGATTTAGGAATTTGTTCTGTGAAGCCAGCATATGATGCAGAAAGAAGATTTTGTTTTGAAGTCTTATCTCCATCTAAGTAAGTGCTGGTGTAAGATATTTATCCTAAGTGAACTGACTAAATACTTGATTTTTTCTTTTTTTGCAGAAGTCACATTTTGCAAGCTGATTCTGAGTATGTATACAAGTTATGGATAGAAACTATTCAACAAGGTATTGAAAATGCAATACGTAATCGTCCCCAACAAAAACTTAATCAAGATGATGATGGTTCAAGTGAAAATTTTCCAACTCCAAAAATTAAAAAGTCTAAGTAATCTTTTTTACTTTAAAATTATTCTATTAATACTGGTTATATATTTTAGTTTTTGTTTAATTAAATAATTTTTATTACTTAGGACGTTAGATGTGCTTGTTAAAATTCCTGGTAATGAAAAATGTTGTGATTGTAAAGCACCAAATCCAGATTGGGCCAGCATAAACTTGGGTATTACATTATGTATTGGTTAGTATATAAATATTATTTTAAAGAATAAAAAAAATATATTTATTACCAATAAGGCAATAACTATCATTATATTAGTAAATTTCTTGTACCATTTTCATTCCTTGTTTAATAAGTATTTTTTATTTTAGAATGTTCTGGTGTACATCGTAGTCTTGGTGTTCATTATAGTAAAGTTCGTTCATTAACACTTGATGACTGGGAACCAGAGATTTTGAAAGTTTTGGCTGAAGTTGGAAACTCTGTGGTCAATGAGGTGTATGAATATAATGTTCCTGATACGGTTGTACGTGCTTCTGCAAAATGTCTTGGGTAGGTCTTTAATTTATTATAACTTTCAAATTTTAATTAAATGTATGTATTGTTAATGATATTAAAATATTATATATTTTAGCCCAATTCGTGAACAATGGATTCGAAATAAGTATGTTGATCGCTTATTTGTGAAACCAATACCTAATAATGAATTGGTATTGGAAGAATATAATACAAGAAAGTGGAGTGTTCGCAAAGTAAGACGACGAGGAACCCAATCTGCAATAAAAAATGAGAAAAAAGATAATGTGATGGTAATTGGTGGCAATACTAAAAGCATATCTTTAGATGTTATAAGTAGCGATGACGATTCTACAGTTAGTGATGATGGAACAGATGGTTAGAATATTAAGAAAACTATTTTAATTATTAAATAATGTTGAATTATTTTGATAGTTGTAGAAGAAGATATATCTACATTGAGGCCAGATATGCTACTTTATCGAGCTGCAGCAGCGCATAATCTACCAGTAATGTGTCATGCAATAGCAACAGGAGCAGATAGAAATTGGAAAAATCCAAATGATAATGGACGGACCTCACTCTTTCAAGCTATACTCAGTGTAAGGTTTATTCTAAACATCCACATTAATGTATTTTTGAGGTTTCCTTAAATTATAATTTATAATAATATTATAGGGTTCTGTGATGGCTTGTGAGTATTTGATACTTAATGCAGCTGACATCAACATTCAAGATGATCATGGCCAAACTCCTCTATTTTTTGCTACACAATTAGGTACATTTTCTTATTCTTTATAATTTTCTATTTTTTTGCACATGTATACATTTTTTATAGGTATTATATTATATTTAATTTTCATATCCATAATTAGAAAAGATAAATTCTGTTATACAATCTTGCCATTTTTTATTTTTAACTGACTTGTAACATTTTCAGTCTATAACTGATTAATTGGCGCTTTAGTAGCTTGTCTTCAACTTCATAATATTAAACTTAACAAATTATTATAAATTCCCAAATTATTATTGATGACCTATAACAATTTTAATATAATTTTTAAAAACTACAATAACTGAAACATTCAATTGGGTACAGAGCAACATTAATACAATTATAACAAATTTAAATCTACTTATTATATTTATGTTATATATATGCAGTATTAATAATGTTGAAGTTATATATATATTCATATTAATAATATAAAATTCAGTTTTGATATAATCATTCAAACTGAAGTTAAAAGTTTCTACATATGTGTATTTTCAATAATGGTAACATTTTTTTTTATATATGCATCAATCCTTTCTATAATTTATCTGTGCTAAGTTTTTTAACGTATATATAACACGGTCTAAATGATGCTACTGATGTTGAATACATTCCCTATCAAATTCTACATTCATTAAAATTTCAATATATTCAAGATTAATGTAACAAATTGGCTCTTGTGCAACAAGTTGTGGAATTTACGCCTTTTATAGGCATACATTTTTTTTATACAACTATGTATTGTAAGTAGGCATCTGGTACTAATAATTTTAAATAAAATATTGATGAAATAGTTATAGTGATTATAATCAGACAAAACTTTATAGGCCCCCCTCACCATACTGGCTTTCCTAGCATACATTATTTATTATGTTATTTATACACTTTATATTTTGTAAATAAATAATAATATTAAAACTTGTTATTTATAAAATAATTTCTGTTTTAGGTCATACAGCACAAGTATGTCTTCTTTTGAAACATAAAGCAAATCAATATCTTAGGGATAATGATAATATTGAACCGCTAGAAGTAGCTACAAAACAGGCCAATGCAAATATAGTAACTTTGTATGTATTTTTTTTTACCTAATATCATCAAATATATAATGTGATTTTAATATACATAGTTTTCAAAACCTCTATTTCATTTTCTTGTCAAAGAAACATAAAAATATTGCTTAAAAATCGTTTTTTCATTCAGATGCAGTATAATAATTTTATTTATTTGTTATTACTAATGTGTAAATAATAATTGACTAATTTTTATCTTAACTGTTGTTGTTCTATTTTTATCTAAGAAGTGGTTTTTATACCTTATTTGGTTATGAGTTATCTTAAAAAATTGAATTAAATAATTGAGTTTTATTAATTTGTACTTACATAAATTAATGTATTTATTTTAGACTCAAAATCAGTCGCCTGAATGATCAGTCTGAAATTCCAGAATCTTTCAAAGATGCAGTACGTGATTTCACACAACTTACATTCAGCCCTTTACATAAATGATTATTGAACAAACATAAGCTTTAAAAATATCGCTATACTTTACTCTACAAGACTTCTGTGGTTTTCTATTTAAGTATAACCCTTTTAGATTTATTAAGACTTTATGTTGATGAACAAAATACTATCGAATACTTTATTATATTTATGTTTAAGTGTTTTTTGCCTAATGTTGTTTTAATAATTTTTTTTATTTTTAAATACTTCTATTAGAGTTACCTTATATTATTATGTTATAAACGATAAATAAATATTAATTAAAATAATTATTATTATTATTATTATTATTGTTTTATTACATTTTAAGCATCATTACACCAAACATATTTATAATAAATAATATTAATATACATTTCCTATCGATTTACCTCGTTAATTATGAAGCTGTTATAATTATTACAATTTATTTCCTATTTGTTAAATATTTTATAGGATTTTGATGAGTAACTAACATATTTTTAAACTAATTGTCTAAATAGTTGGTAATAAAATAGGAAAAAAGAGACAAATACTCTCGTTTGTACTTTTTTTTTAACAGTAATATTAATTTATAAATGGCTGTTATATGATTTATAATGTTCCTGGTGTATTTTATTGATACTTCTATGTTAAATAATACAAGTTAAACAGAAGATAGTGTATATTTTAAGTTTAAATTTCATATTTGTTCATATTAAATTACTGTTGTATAGCTTTTAATATTGGAGGTGCTCTGCTGAATAAATTTATAATAAAACATAAATGTATCTTTAGTGTACATACAAGAAATTATTAATTATATTATTAAATATAATTTAATATTTTTAAATTGTTAATGTATTAATTGTTTAAATTGACATTAAATATTAAAATAATAATATTATTTATTGATTTAGAAAATGTGGTAAATAACTATTTAACTATCCTAAACTTATCAGCTAGTTAAATTATCTAGTCTGATTTGTTTTATGTTACAACAAATTTAAATTTGTAATTCTATTTATATATTTCATTTTTAAATGTTTTTTACTTTTCAAAACATTTAGGTTCATTTTTTTTTTCGGCATACTTCTTTATTTTGTGAACTGCTTATAATTACATTTATTAAAACGACAATCTATCAAAATCATATACTAGGTGTGCCTGGTTATTATTTTATACTTGGGGCCTTAACTTTAGGTCCCAGAATCCAGGGGGCCATATTTAATCTGAAGTTACAAAGTATTATGTTTTGTGATATTATTTATAAAAATAAAAATATAATGGGCAGTATTTTTAAAATTTGCATGTAAAAACATATGCAGTATTATAGCAATTAAAATTTATTGATTCAAGTCTAAAAATCATAAAAAAAATGCAAACTATTTTTTGGAATGGATTTAGGTAACGTTTGTTGAAAGTTAGGATAATATAATTAGTGTGATTATCGATACATATTATGCTATACCTAGCAATTAAATTTTGTGTGATTTGAAATATTAATGTACCTGTTGTAGATATACTAAGAAAAACCACAAATACTATTAAAATTAGTAGATAAACATAAAATTCACTAATAACAAAAAATAAGATAATAGGAATCTATATTGAAAATGTTTACTTTTGATATTTATACAATTGATTAATTTATATTTATACAATTTTAATTAATTTCAGATTTAATTTTTTTCTAATGAATTAATTAATTAATTGTTATAACGAGTTTTGAGTCTTAAAAACTAAAATAATTACCAGGAAAGATAACATTGGTTAATTTTTCCACTAAATGGCTGTAAATATCTAGAAGCACATTATGGTTTATTTAAATACTGATTTAATTTTAGTTAAGTTTATTAATATATCTGTATACTAGAATTTTTTTCTGATAAATTGTTATTTAAAAAAAATTTAAATAGTATATTAAATTATTGTGTATACCTAAGTACTACAAAAATATTAAATAATTAATGCATTAATGAAAACAATAAATAAGTTAATAATATGTTGAAATAGATTCAGTTATTAATGAGTTTAATAATAAATAATGTATTTCTGTCATTATATTATAATAAATTTATAATTGTTGTATTGTTACATGTAAATATTATAATAACACAGTTAAAGTAATAAGCACATACATGTAATAATTATTTAAGTTCGTTGCCTCATAAATAGAGGCTAAAATGCAAAATTAATAAATATGCTCAATAAAATTGATGACCTACTGCAGAGATCGGTCGTTCGTAATTCGGTGTACGTTACAATCACGAATTCACGAACTTAATAATAATTAATTATCTTGGTTCGTGGTCACAATATTTTCAAAAACTATTTTATTAGATTAATTGATAAAACTTAGTGTTGCCAACACATTGTGGTACCATAAGAGGTAACATAATACCAGTGTTAATGAAAAGAAACATATTGTACTAAACATGGCACATGCACATACACCGATTTCAATGGTCTATATACAGCATGAATCAAGTCACGAATATGTCTTAATTCATGATATAGTGTGATATACAGTTATTAGTCACTTTTGAAAAATTTCAGTTTTATAACATACACGATACACCGATCTCCGCGGTAGGTCTTTAATTGTAATTTGTAGGCATTCCTGAAATGGCTGAAATTCACGTCTATGCAATTCTTAATATAAAGGCAACCACATTGTGTTGTGTATTTACCAGCACTCCGGGCATTTGGGTATAGAAGAAGGGAAATCAATTTTTTAAGTATGGTAATATATAGTATGAAATACATTTAACTGAGGTAATTGTATTTTTTTAATATTTATTAATTAAACATTTAAAACAAAAAAATATAAGTGGTTTATGTTTTTAGAGCATAGTTTTGAATTTTTAAAAGCATAAATGCTTGCATATCTAGAGTTATAGCCTTTTAAAGATTATCTTTTATTTGTAAAAATACTCTCTTGAATGTAGATATTTATTTAAGTAATCAATAGTGTTCAATTAATTTAATTTTAACCACAGAACAAAATTTTAATTTTGTATTGTTCCACTATTTAAGAGTTGATTATACCATTAAAATCATTGCAATTTTGATATATAATATATTTATTCAGAAAAACAAAATTTGTATAGTTTACAGTATACATTATACAGGATAGACAAATGCTCACCAAGTTTTGTATAATACTAATAATGCATTTCATTGGACTCCAGGGACATATGTTGATAGGACAAATTCTAGAAAATCAGGTAGGTTATTTATTTTAAATCCAAGACAGATTTAAAAATTAACTAAAAAATAAAAAATTATAATAATAAAAATAATAACTGTTCTGCTGTATCTAATAAACATCGAGTGAAACTACCAATTAGCCATTATGTCACTGTAATATATTACATTTGAATTCAATGATAAATTTTGTTAACAAAAAATTACTCGGAGCAAAGACGGTCTATTGTTCTTTGAGCCTATTTTACCAAGTATATTTATATTGTTATTATCTGTTAAAATGTGACTACATATTCATCATTTATGATATATATCTGTTCAAAATAAAAAAATGTGATTTCATAAAATATGATTAACAAAAATTGCTTATTCATTGTATTTTTTTTTTATGTTTTTTCTTTGATTTAATACAAAAATTGAGTTTTAAGAAGTGGCAACTAATTTTTATTTTAACCAAACTTATGAACTGAAAGCATTTGTCTTAAATTTATTTTAATCCTAAACAATACCTACTCAATAATTAATATACTTATATAATACACAAATAAATATTTAATATATAAACTGTATGTATATACATATAATTATTGGTAATACATTTTGGTTTTTCATTTATTATACATAGAGTAAAATAGTTGTTAATTAAAAATTCTTATACAGTTATATAATACATTAATTCACGATACATTGTAAATAGTTTTTAATGAGCTTCATGTGCAATGTCATACATGTTGAAAGTGAATAAACATTTTTTTTTTATAGATTTTTATTTGATTGATGTTATACAAAAATATTTGTACAAAATTAAGTTAAAATTATTTTATTTTAAACAATTTAATTTAATTTTTAAAGACGTAAAAAAATAAATAGGTAAATATTGTTTCATAATAGAATTTTAAAACTATAAATATTTATACATTTAGTTTCATCATTATTAGTATTTTATATATTCAGAATAACTCATATATATATATATATATTATATATTAGAGTAGAATTACGACATTAATAAAATAAACATTTATAAATCTTTTTCACTGTGATTATTGCACATATGATATTATTAAAAATTAAAAGTTATTATAAATTAAATAAAACAAATACAAGAAACTAAAATTAAACACTGTAAAATAAATTTACTAACAAAAATATCTAAATGTGATGTAGTCAATAATAAAATATGTAAAAAAATTAATTTCTTCCATGTCAGAATCTATATGTAATAAATATATGACATTTTGTATAGACATAGGAAAATATAATAAAAAATATATAAATTTAAAAATTGGTTTTCATTAATAATAAAAATAAGACTAGACCTTATTAGGCTTGAAGACCATAGCATATTGCAATTCATTGTGTGCTACAGAATCCAAAGACTCGTTATTTGAGCGATTTTCTTCGGTCGAGTTTTTTTTATTGATAGTACCATAACCGTAATGTGAATCGTCAGCTTTACGAGCAGGCATCATCACGGTATCTGCTTTAACTATGGATTTTTGTTTTGTTGTTAAAGCAATAGGATGAATTTGTCTATATCCAGGTGCTGTTTTAGATATGAAACCAAAATGTTGTAGATGGTCATAATGTTCAGCACCATCATCAGATATTATAGTATTACTAGCATAAGGTTTTTCGCAATGATTTGAATCATTTAAGCCCATAGTCCTCCAGGCGTCATTTCTCACTTGGACATCTTCATATGCTGCATCTGGTGATTCTATTTCTTTAGTTTCGTTGTAAGGGTCGTTCATAAAAGGAGTAGGTAGCTTTTTGGAAAAAATTGCCTTTGGTTTTGGTTTTAGTGGTGGTGGCGGCGGAGATGTAGTTGGAGGTACTAATAATGTTGGTAGAGGCATAAGAGGTTTGATTGAACAAGAAAAGCTATTAAAATCATTGTCCAAAATTAATGGAGTAGTACTAGTGGGTGATGGCGGTAAAGGGCTTCGAGAACGGGCCATCATAGATAAAGCTGCTCTGAACTGATTATCACCACACATGATGGATGTTGCATCACCTCCACCATTCAATAGTTTTTTCATACTTTTCATTTTTGATGAAATGCATCGAAATATCTCCTGTTGGTTTGAATGTTCCAAATGAAACACGCCTTCACCGCTAGCACATTTGCGACCAGCTTCAAATGTAAATCTACCAGCTCTATACCCATATCTTCGAATAAATCTATATGGCCACGTTAGAAGTAGTGTATCATTTTCATCAGACTCTCGTAATTGTAGAGCGACAGGAGTAATGACTAATGTATAAGTTTGTTCTTTTAAACCACAACGTTCACTGGCATCAGATGATATTAATTTAACACTAAAAACACCAGCTGAAAATAATAATTTAAATATTAAAGTGAGATAATTGTATTTGAATTTTGAAATATATATATAATATTAGGATTTAAATTCATTAACAATGTTTGAAACTTAATTAATTTTCTTATTTACGTGACTTGACTTATAGCAGAGTGCTGTGGAAATTTATTATTTGTTCTAATGATTACAAATTTGTAATATTTAAGTGTTTATTTCAATAGTTATTTTTTGTAAGTTTTTTCTACTTTAAAGAATATTAGGTAGCGCCACTGACAAAAACAAATCAGTTTAATTACTATATTATATAATAGATCAGACAAAACAAATTAAAAAATATTAACACATTAACAGATACTTAGTATTTTATAATACAAGAGAAAAAACATGGACGTTTTGAAGGGAACAATATTTATGGTTTATTTAACCATTTATTAATGGTAAATATCATTTTGTGAAATTGCTTTTTGTGAAATTGCTTTTTGCTTATTTTTTTTTTTTATTTGAATGTTTTTTTTATAATTTTAAGTTCATTTTCAAGAGAAGTTAAACGATAATATGTATTTTTTGTAAAATTAATAGTGTAATTTTATTTTTCATCACACTTGAATAATTTTGACTAAAAGTCTTATACATTTAGTTTGTTTTTGTGTTATGATTATAATTTAAAAATGTAAGAACTATTGACTACAGATGACATATAATCACCACAAAAAGTATATTAACATTTTTCATTTTTTATTAACATTAAAGATTAAACACATACTTAACAATTTTATAGTGGAAATAAACCATTCTCTTACTAGATATAAAATTGTTTTAAGTTGGCTTACCATCTCCAGATGAACAATATAAATCATTGTCTTCTTCAATTGTTTGTCTTGAAACATTATCTCTAAATGCCACAGCTTGCAAAGCACATATCCAGTCAGTCATTTCTTGTTCATTGTTTGCAGCAAAATGATGAACACCGGTTTTTGTCCAAACCTATATCATAAATAAACAAATAACAAAATTAGTAAATAAAAATAATAGAATACAGTAAAAGATGAACTAAAAGTATTTAAGTATGAATTTTTTACATATTTCAGTGTTCAAAAAATATTAATTTGAAAACTAAAATATCGTAAAAAACCAACAAGAAAACAGAAATATATTGTTCTCTTCTTCAAGTTTGATAACGATTAATTAACTTTAATATTTAAACTAACAATACAAAAGTTGCTTTGCAAACTTAAATTTGATATATTTTATGACTGTAAGACAATAATGTGGATATGGAATTTTCAATGTACAATAAAACAATATAAATTAAATATTTAAATACGAAAGATCATACTTAAGACTGTTATTACTTAATAACTTTTAATTATACATTAAAATCATCAATATTAATAATTGTTATTTAACTATCTAACATATAGTAATTTTAATATTCCAATAACTATAATTATGGAAATTACTAATTAAATTATTAACCTTTACTATAATTTCTAAATTGCAATAATACAGTAACTTTAAATTTAATCATATTAAATTTCCTAGGGCACAAATTATTATGCAGCTCTATAATCCATAATTTGATATATTGATTTATAATTAGTATACTGCAATTTATATTTAAATGAGAAGATAAAAAACATAATATATTAAAGCTATTAACAATATATAAATATTTAATTATGTATTTATTGTTATTCAGTAAATACAATTATTTTTATTTAGTTTGCATAAGAATTATAAAAATAAATAAATAGATATTTGATAATTAACTATAACATATAGTAATCTTAATATCCCAGTAATTATAATATGGTGATTACTATAAACTATTATAATTACATTATTAACCTTTACTATAATTGTTGAATTGCAATGATGCAGAAGTTTAAGAAATATCAAATTATCAATAACAATTGTATATCAATGTTTTAAAAAACTATTACCAAACTCTTTATAGCTCATTCAACAAATTTCTATCAAAGTCTGTGGGATTTTATTAATTTTTTTTTCATTATACCTAATAAAGTTTTTGGATTAATATATTTTTTTTTTTAAATTGGAACAGTTACCGAGTGCCAAGACGAATACACAACTTATAATCAATAATTTAGAATTTAGATAATTAATTCATTTATAACTTGTATATTCAATTTAAATGAAAAAATAAATTGTAATATACTACCTAAAACTATAATATGTATAATGTATATAAACTATATTACCTACATAAAAATATCTATAGTTTAAATAATTCAAATCTTTCATGTTTGGAATATAAAATTTGAAAAGACAATATTATCAAATTAATTCTAATTATAAATGTTTTTAAGTATTTTAATTGTTAATTAATAAAAATTACAGCAGTATTATAATATAAATGATTATATAGTACTAAAGTATTTGTCAATTTAAATATTAATCAGCTTCAAATAATAATTAATCTTTTATCAGATATAATATTTTTAGATTATATAAAGATGCTTATATTTTATTTCTGAATAAATAATTTAAGGCTATTTTAAACATTAAAATAGTATTATGAAATAATCATAATAAAAATTGATTACAAAGTAATAATAAACACTCTAATAACATAATTTATATTTTTATTGAGTTTAATAAGTGCTTGGTAACATATTACAATAATCAATAGTACATTAAAAGATTATTTTAAACAATTTATGATAGCAATTTTTTCTTAATTAATGGAAGTTATTAAAAGGAAAAAAGTATTTAATTACTTATGAATTTATTGGCATTCAGTCCATAATCGAATTATTTCATCAAACAATTTATGAAAGCAACTAATTTCAATATATACAATTTTGTTTTAATTAATCAAACTTGTTTAACAAAAATAAATTCTTGCCAGAAATTAAAGACAGGCTAAGTTAAATTATAAAGCTATATGGATAAAATACTTTATTAAACTAAAAAAAACATTAAACCAAATATTTACATTATTGACTGTACCTATTTATGAATAATATATTTCATTTAGCAATTTAGGTAGGTATCTAATAAGATTTTATATTCTTTTTTAAATATAGTTACATTTTTACATACATTAAATAAAGTACTATAAGTTTATAATAAACCATGACTCGGAATCCTTTTACCTGCTTTGAGCTAACTAGTAACTACATATGCTGTACTATGTACTTAATGTATTAATATTGTTTTTATAAAAAAATGCAATATAAGTATAGATATAGTCTATATCATATAAATATATATACATAGTTTATACTCTATGGAGTTTTTCACTTAAATAGAATAGTTTTTAAATCTTTACTTAATTCAATCTTAATAACTGTAATCAAATATATTTTGGCATATTCTGTAGTTTTGTTTTAATTTAAAAATGTATTGCAAGCCCCATAAAATTAAACATTTTGGGACATAATTTAGTTATTACTATGATATACTATTCATATATATCTATACTAGTGTTGAAAAATAGTGCCTACATTTAAATTGTAAGCTTTTAAATATTAAGTTGTATAAACATTTAAATAGGTATAGTTAGTTGTAAATTAATGATGCATTTAAATATAACTTACTCATATCTTATCATTAATCTTTTAAAAAGCTTATTAATTAAAAACCTATTTTAAAATAATAATTGACTTACCGCGAACACATTAGGTTGATGTTTTTGAGCATCTTGTGTGATTTTCACACAGCTTTCCAATGGTATTATAGAGGCAATATTTGAAGATTTCTGGTCTTCAGTACCGTCAAATACTTCCAGGCGATCTATACCATGTTTACTCCATTTGAATAATCTACAATAACGTTTCTGCCAGGATTTCTGAAAGACAAATTTTAAATTTGGTATAAAAAGGATATTCGGGAGGTAGGTATTGGTGGAATTTATAAGTAATGGCAATTTGTACTGGTAGGAAAACCAGGGTAATTTTATAATAAAATCAAAAAACGTTTTTAAACAATAATATCCCAGTGGATCAGGTACCACCGACGGATTATCACGGAGGTAGGCAATAACGTTGACGGACTAACCTTTAGCTGCGATAGTACTCCGTGAGGCGGAAAGTAGAGATATCCTTCTTTGTACGAGTCGTCCGACCTCGCCATTTGTCCAGATCGTCGGTCGGCGCACCGCAGTACAAGTAGTCGAACAAAGCAGTCGCCAATAGTACCTGACAATAATAATAATAATAATAATAACAATATTACCGCCGTCACTCCGGTCACCGCGAACGGAACCTACACGCCAGACTACGTATGAACGGTTATCGAGTCTCCCGGAGGCATTCCTCCGCGGTCGAGCAACGACGAGGGCGCAGTGGTGGAAAATCGTCAAAACGCAAACACTATTGAGAAAACACGAAGACTATCGTCGTCGTCGTCTTCGGCCGACTGTGATATTGTCGGGCTGCAGCTGTAGCTCTGCTGGCAACGTTATCAAACCATGTGCCCCGAGCCCGTGTCGTGCGCGCTTTTCCACAGCGGTAAGTGGTGGGTACTCGACCGGGCCGATCAGTAGACGGACTTGAGAGACGCGACTGCGCCGAGTACAGACTTGGAGCACAACCGTCTACTCGGCGACAGCGGGACACTGGACGCGGTCTGCGGGCGCTGTAATAGTACTACTGCAGCAGCTACGGACCGTGTTGCAGTCGTGTTCTAATCAGTGGTAGAACCGCGGTGGCGCGCGGTCGTCGCTGGTCGCTGGCTGATTAGAGCCGCCGCCGCCGGTATCTGCGACGGAAAAAAATACTTAACGTCTGTGACGGGAAGGGGAGCGGGACGGCGGCGTATGTACCTACGAGATGGATCCACGGCGGCGAAAATATTCCGTCGAGTGGTATAATTGAGAGGGGACCAGACTCGAATCCGATTTTGTTGTTTACTACAACGAATAACATGATATTGTTGCGTTCTGGTTTTTCGGGCAGCGTTCGGCGGCGTCCGTGGCGGATGTCCACGCCAGTATTATTTTTATACAGCTGATCTTTGACCGCTCGCGCTGTCAACCGCGATCCGGAACTCCGAGCCCGGCGGCGGCGACGGTACGTGCTCGACGATATGCACTTATCGTGTTGGCGTATATAGGTACATGCGCATTATACGTACGCCGAGTAACCCCAAACTGCAGTTCTTACCTCCCTTTAACATTTTATTATGGTTGTAGTCTGTATGTAATATACCTAATTGGTTTTATTGATTTCCGCACTTCCAGTACCGCTATTACACAAGTACCAAAATATGTGATTCATTTACGGTTAAAGGGGGGGGGGGGGGGGTTAAGCCTCCCGATAGTTTTTCGAGTCCCCCTCCGAAGGTGGGCTACGACTTGCTTACAGCGTATTAGGTTTATACCTATATAATTATTATTGTTGATATACTCTGCGGTACATTTTATATACTACACACGTGTTACGTGTATGGGGACAATATTTATAAGTAGTGAGTTGAAGGTTGAAGTCTGCCTCCTCATTTTGATATTAAATAGAAATGTCAATCCCACACAGTCACATTTGACCGAACATCCGCCAATTAATATGCGCTTGCACGTCATACTGATCACATATTCGAAAGCCTAAGACCTAAAACAGACTTCCAATATCTATATCTATCCAACATCTTAAACTTAATGTCATTTACCTACGACCCATGTGTAAATTTGTTATTAGAATTACTATAATACTATAATTAATATTATTTATAATTTAATCCTATATTATATTCTGCCAACTAAAAATAAAAGTGTTACCCGCACTAAAAATAATATGTAAAAAAATTAAAAAATAAAATAAATAAATAATAATAATAATTTTTAGTTACACGTACATGCGCATTATAATTAATATATACAACAAGTCAACAACTATTATATAGTGTAGTACAGCAATAACTATCCTAGGGCAGTAAATAGAAGATGTGAGTGTCGCCTGCCACTAATTATACAATTAGGATATTCGTGTATTCAGGCACACGTCTCGTTTTCGATGGTTAAAACTTGGGTATATACTAATACACTATATAATTGTAATTATTTTTGTCAGTACGGTGTTTTTCGGTTTGCGTTAAATATTACATTATTACAATACTTAACTAACTATATAACATATTAGGTAGGTACGTCGTCGCATCCGTGTGGTTACATAACGTTATACTACAACGACGTTTTACTTAAGTAGGACACGACAGAATGTACACGTATATATATTATATAGGTTCTACTACGTGTGTATGTAATTAATATACACTGTTACATTATAGGTAAAGTGTAAACGTAACAACTCGCGATCACGTGTATAAGAGGATATCCGTCTCGAGTGGTCCCCCGCGACCTTTCCATGTGATTGTCACTTGTCAGATACCATCTCTAATAAAGTGTACCTATAATGTTACGCTTTGGTTGGTGGCTATGTTTACGACCTATGTCCTATTGAGATCGAGTAGATCGACTACTGTAATGTATATTTTCGTACGATCCGTACGCATTACGCGCGTTTCGCAAACGGTTTTTTTAATTTTATTATTATGGCACTCGTATTTTTTCTATATCCTACCCCGCTCCTACCCTTGCACACACACACATATTATACTGAAACGGACCTATATACATATACTTATGTCTTGTAGCTAACTGTGGGTTATACATCGTTTGTACAACAGTAGTATAGGTACATTTGTACCTCGCATACATTTTACACACGACTGTCATCAATTTGACTAAACACAATAAAAATTAAAAGGTACCCTATTGAATTGATAGACTGCGAAAGCTTGCATGTGATGTCTAATCAATATAATATTGTTATACCTACCTATATAATAAATTATAATATAACATTGAATAATTACAATTGTAATTTTTACTTTTTACTTTTTAGATACATACATGGTAAAGGTAGTCTATAAATATGTATTATACATATATATATATATAATTAAATATATAGGCATAAATTAAATATTTCATTTTAATAAGCTTATATCCTGCTTTAATGCTTGGAAAACACTTAAACAACGTATTGCGGATCAATAGTCGGTATCTATCTACATATTGGCTGTTACCTAAATATTTATGAAAAATAGTAGTTGAGTATTTTATTTTAAATACTGATTGTAATCATTAATTACTGGTACTTAAAATGAATTATTAATATTCAATACCATTTAAAAGTTCTATTAATCTCAATACTCACATACTACATATAGGTTTATAAATGCAATTAAAAAATAATGACAATTTATAGACATTTTAAACTATAATCATTTAATTTGGTTAACCATGTTTGAATGTTCGATGTCCATGTATAAATTATGTTTTTTAGTATTATATTTGACAGAAAATTAGCAACGTATAAATATACAATATTATATTGTAATCTATCATTAAATGCCATTGAGTCATTTATTCATCTAACATCGTTTATATACTAATATTTTACAGATAGTAGGTAGTTAGACAATATAATCTCAATATATTAATTATCAAAGTAGTACCCTCGTCATTATAGAAAAACATACATCATTATCGATGTCTGATAATCAAAATTAAAATCTTTTATAATAAGTATAAAACTGTATAATAATTTATTATATTTAATAATAATTTATGCGTTAAATTTCAGTCAAGATAAAATATATGATAATATATTACATTCGATGTATGCATATTATCGATTTTACTTATTTCTTAAGTCAATAAATTAATTAAATGAGATATATATTATATTGTATATTATTAGTCTGTGGTCGTAATAAATAATGCAGACATAAGCAGTATACTAGCTGTGTGTGGAGTTAGACAAATGTACATACACATAATACACTATAAGATAAGAACATGAGATTAAAAAATAATGTTCTTTTGTGATTTAGTGTGAAATATGTAGGTTTAATATTAATATGCTTTTTGTGTAGCCTATGCTGCCTATGTAAGTATATATACCTTAATTACTGTGACGTTTCAATAACTCAAAACACCAAATAAGTTGAACGTATAATAAAATTGTTGGATTCTCAGTGAAGCCACGGATGTATTTGTTTTGCAATGATGGTATGTGCAGTTGTTTTTTGGTGCAATCTTATTTCGAAGGTGGTTTATGATAGAAAGTTAGATCAGTTAATACCTTGGGTGATCAAAATTCCCAAATACTAGTACTTTTCAAAATAATATGGAAACCTAACAATTTAAGAAAACAAATATTAACCATAGACATTTTTAACATTCTATTATTACTTAAATTATTATTTTCTATTCATAACGCTATTTTAAAAATATTTAGTCTAGTTTTATGCTTTTTATGCTCTTACAATTTTTTTTTTAAATTTCAGTTTTCCAAAAATCTTGAAAGTGTTGGAAGTTAAGTTCAAGATTCCATATTAGTTATCTTATTAAAATAAGAAATTTAGAACTTTTTAAATAAATGTGGAAAATTTTTTTTATAATCATTCGAAGTTCAAATATTGATTAGATTGGTCCAAATTACGAAAATGTTAAAATTATAAAATTAATAAAATGTTCTATTTTATTGGTAATAAGTATTAAAAACTAATTACAATAGGTTTTTTATTAGTTGTTATACCTACTTTATTGTCTTTATTTTATAGAAACCAAAAAACCTAAATAATACAAATGCATAATATTTTATAGGCATAAATGCATAATAATATTGTAATTTTTAATATTATATAATAAGTATAAATGTATTATAATTATGTTTTTGACAAAAATTAGTTTAAATTACCATTTGACCTACTAAAAGATAAATAAATTGCATAAACCGTCTCCTATTCAGAATCGTTTCTTGAATGCAATAATTTACTATTGAATTCAAATTTAGCACATCGATTACACACTATAGGTACGGTGACTAACGAAATTGCGGAGTAGGTACACTTCACAGTTACTACAGAGTTAGCACCCTGATTTTTTTGAATATTATATTTTAAATTTTGAATTTAGATTATTTAATAATTAAAAAATAAATACATAGGTATCAAAAAAGTACCTAAGTAGGTACCTATTGACTATTAACCTTAAAATTAAAACCATGAATTGTATTATATAATAATACATCGTAGATATTTATAAATTATAATAGTCAATAAGCTACGTTTATTTTTTATAAAAAAACAAATAATTATTTTAAAGTATAAAATAAATATTTAAATATTGTATTTTTTGTTTTTCAAAGTTGTCCAATTATTTATAATAATATTATTTGAAACAAGTATATTCTCAACGAATTTGCTTATATATTTAGTCTATACGACCATTACTTATTATTATCGAATTTAAAGAATTCATTATTCTCTAGTGATACCTATTTGGATTGCGAATTGAGTGTTTAAATATTCAGAGTTATCATGAGATCAATTGTGTCACTATTTTAAATTAAATTCAAGTGATTTAAAAAAAAATTATAAATTACATTCCCAAACCTTTGAATTATTTTTTTGGAAATCGGGCCATTAGCGAGTGCAATTTAAAAATGTTATTAGAATCATACATATGATTTTAAAATTATGATTAAAAAAAACGTACCACTATGTTGACGTAATTAGGTAAATTAATAATTATTTTACAGTGGTAAAATTATGAAAATTTTGATTCAAAAATAATAATAACAATGAATGTAACAAATTTGGTGACATCTCGAAATCGGTCAGAAAAAAAATTGTAAACAGCCTAAAAACATATGACTATATGTTAAAAGTTGCTATATTGTTTTCATCATGTGTCTAAAACATACCAGTCTATACAATTATTATTTTTTTTTTTAATAATTATCGTTTCAATAAATTGATGTGAGACATTAAATGGGTAGTTGTTAGTGTTTTTATTATATTGCCTGTGTGAAGGATAGATACACTAAATAATAAATATCAATATATAATCATCCAGATCTTCTTAGGTGGATGTCGTCCTGCATGTATTATCTCTGTTTTACGTTCATCATAGTAAATTTGCATTCAAAACAATTTCAAGAATCTATTTTATATTATTAGCTTTAATAATAGTCTCATATTACCTAACTTAAAGCTAAGAATATTATCTATGATATAGCGTAAGCTTTTAATGATATTTTAATTTTTAAATAAATTGTAGTTAAAAAAAACTATTAATTATTCATTATTTTATTGAAAAATAATAGAACTAGAAAATACTCATAAATAACTTTTAAATAAAAATATTAATAAAAGCCTACGTTTATGCCTTCGATATTCTTCTAACTATATAATTGTAAAATGAAAATCTTTGTACAGAGTAAACTCTGGAACTACTAATCAGATCTTCTTGATTTTTTTTTAAACGAAAGAGTATATGACGGATAAGGTTTCTATCGCAATAGAATTTGTCTAAGTTAACTCTGAGTTATCTCTTATCTGCTGATTAAAATAAACGTGTACATTTTATAAATTGTATACCTATAAATATACACATACGTTTACGTGTTTTTGATACATTCCGAACCTACTCAACTTATTTTGATGAAATTATGATCAATGTGTGTAATTTTATCTCCGTCATAAGATAGGATATTTTTTTATCCCGGTTAATGACCTCAATATATTACCTATTTATTATGCTTAGGGCTGTGCGATTTATTTCGATTATTCGAATAATAGATTATTTTTAACGAATGATACATAATCGGTTATTCGATTGAAAGAATGGAACTTTAGGCGGGAAAGTTATGTACAATTGATATGTCAGAGATATCATCTATACACCAAATCAGAAAACCAAAAATAGTTTTTATCCTTACGCTAAGTGTTAGCGTTGTTAGCATTATAGACAACCAAACTTAACACGGGTGCATTTTGTACGGGTGACATGCACGGGGACAGCTATAGTAAAGTACATATGAAAAAATTCGTTAAGGATAAACTTGTTTTAAATAATATTGTTATAAATAATTAATCAATGCTGAAAATTTTAAAAAAATGGCATTTAAATATTTATGATATTATATTTTAAAATAAATGTTCGATTTTTTTATTTAAATAATCTGCTGAACGCAAATTTGTTATGATGCGTGTCAGTAAGACGAAAAAATAATTAGACAACACATGCGGGTATTATTAATTTTAGACATTTTACAGTAGTTTATTAAAACTTATATCAATGCAACATATATATTATACGTATAAATGAATTATATTCGTAAAATGTCAACAAGTACAATTTTAGTCGTTAAAACTCACAGTTCATAAAATAATATAATTAATGATGTTTTGAATTCGATAATTTATTTGCAAAATTAATTATTGCCACAGTTATAAAGATGATAAATTGTTTAGATATATCCAGTTAAATTAGTTAAAATACCTAATTAAAAAAACATAAAACATTAATAATATCTATATTTAGTAGATAAAATATGCATCTAACTCTATATAATTGGTTTATGTATGATAGGTATTATGGCTTATAAATGTCATTTATCAGCTGTATTATCGTATCATTAAAATATTAATAGCAGAATACTAAAATTTCAAAATGTAATTATTTTTTTTTTTTGCAAAATACTAACTATAGCAATTTAATGTGCTGCCACGCTGACCTAAATCCCTGTATGGCTATAATACTACAGATTAGATGAAATTATGGTTTCATCTATTTTATGATAATATAGTATAATACCATCAATTTATTTTCATAAAAAATAATACTTTATAGTGAGTTTATGTATAATAATATCATTCTTATTTTATGTTACATTGGTATATATTTATTTTTCGTAAATAAAATTGTTCGCATGTAATTGGGACCTACAGAAACTTTGGGTAAAATGTAGTACCTATTTACAAATAATAAGTATTTATTACGCAGCAAACGAATTACATCCCGAGATCTTTTTTTCATACGAATTGCATCCGGATATTATTCAACAACTACACCAACTGCATCCGATATAAATACAACATTTTCCTTCCCATTTAAGACAGACTTAAGACTGTGAATAGCAACATTAAATATTATATTGTTAATGGTAGGTTCAAAATATTGTTTTCGTCGTTAATTCGTTAAGCTAATAAAAAAAATGTCAGTAAGATTAGGTTATTGTATAATTATATTAAAATGTTATTATAATATTATTTATGGATTGGTAAAAATTTGAATATTACAGCCATAGGTGTGTGCAAAACTTAGTGGTAAATGTTGCTGAAAATTATTTATTTATGTGTTTAAGCATTAAGCTTTAAGAAAAGATCATTTACATGTAATAATAATAGCACTTTTTCTTCAGTCTTGAAAATGTATTTGATTGATACAAAAATGTAATTTATTTTATACAATATGTTAATACATATTATGCTTTGATTAAAAACAAACATAGTCATATGAACAAATTTTTCTAAAAGTTATGATAAAAATAATAATAATAATACATTGAATGATATTAAAAATAATAACCTAATTAAATATTTTAAAATAATATCATATGCAAATTTCATTTAATATGTGATGTTATCTTGTAAATTATAACTATTAAAATACTAACTATATTTAGTAAGAAAAAATAAAAATTGTGAGTCAAAACTGAAATTATTCGCAGTCCGCAGTCCGCAGACCGCGGATGTTGCTATAGCATACCCTGCAACACCCGTGCGCATGCCTATAGATACAGTTTTAATGTAATCGATCAAAACGTGTTATTTCGTTCACCTAGAAAAACCTAAGAAAAAAATACTGAATGAAATTGAAAACTATAGTATTCAAACTATATGTATATAAGATAAGATAATAAGTAGTGTGTACATTAAAATGTCATGTTTATTAATAGGTGATAAAGTAGGTATTTACATTATTTATCCAACACAAATACCTATACTGCATGTAAATTTAATGATTTTAATTATAAAATTAAAATCATAATAAAATATAATGGCGTATAGATAGAAAATATCTAGTAAAATCAAAATTGGACGTATACACTTAAACTCTATAGCAGCGGTTCCCAAACTTTTTCCTATCACGGTATATTATTATTAGTTATTATAAGTCACGGTACACTTGGAATAAATATTATATACTTCTCGAATAATACGTAGTAATATCTAATTTGATAATTAATCATTTCATAATTTTAAAAGAAAAAATGAAAAAATACTTTCCATCTTTGCCTATTAACGAATGTGATTGGGTGCGCAATCCTTTTGCAATAACATAAGATATAATATCACATTTATAGTATATTAGCTGAACAAGAACAATTTTTAGAACTTCAATCTGATCGTTCATTGAAATTAAAATTTATTTAATGAACTTAAACTGTTCCAGTTTTGGAGTCTTACTAAAACATAATATCCGATAATTACAAAAATTGCAATAAATATATCATTACCATTTTCTACAACATACCTCTGTGAACTTAAGTTTCCCGCACTAACGAATACCAAAAATTAAAAAACGTGAATTACTTTTATCAGTTGAACAAGAAACGCTGGTGTCTTTATCGTCAATTCCTCCTAGAATTGAACTATTATGCAACCAACATCCATCACACGTTTTACACTAAAATTTATAATTACATCTCTTTTTTTTTGTAATATTAAAGTTTATTTTTATATTAATTATATTTAAGTATTTTGAAACAAATCATTATATGTTTTTTTTAAAAAAAAAGTTCAAGTTATTGTGGCACACCTTTCAAATTTCATGGCACACCCTTTGGGAAACACTGTTCTATAGTATAGACATAATAAATAAATATTAAATAATTAACAAAAAGATTAGGTAGAGGAATAGGAATCCCTTGACAAGTTATCTCTTGACCCTTACATAATAGATGCCTTCTTTATATGTACAGGATTTTATTGTTTATTTGTATAATAATATTATGTAGTATGCACTATACAATATAAATTATTTAAAAGTAGAAAACAGAAATGTAAAATTTTAGATTTATAATGGAGTAATGGAGAAATTTCATCAGTGAAGATAATATATTATAATAAAAATACTGTAACGTGTTGTTCATATTTCCTTATCTTAATTGTTTTCTTATACTCGATAATTTAAAACTTGCTGAATTAGTTGATATATATTCAGACGTAAAAAGAAACTTGTAAAATAATTATTATTTTAAAAACAAAGAAGATGCGATCGAGTAATTCTATCCATGATAAGCTTTGCAGTTTTGGTAGCTACCTAATTTAAAAGTTATTCATTGCGAAGAACAAAAAAAGTCATAAAAACAGATTATACGTTAAGGATTCAGGTTTCCCCGACCTCTGCTATAGAGTTTCACAGTATTGTGATATTCTATACACAATAATAAATTTCCAGTAGTACATTAACTAATTAACGTTTAAATAATTACTACAGCTAAGTGTAGTGCAAGTTACATAAAATGTTTGAAATTTAATCAAAGTTTGTTTAAATATAGGTAAGTACTGTCGGTATCTTTTAAAACTACAGGCGTAAAGTGCAAGTTATTACTTACATTATAATAATTAACAAATTTTAAATATCGATGAATAATTTGTATGAAAATACGGACAATACATACTTGTATTCATAAAAAAATATTATCTTCTTCAAAAATTTTGTATTACTAAGAATACGTACTTGAGATAAGTTATGAATTACAATATTTCGATTTTAATTTCACTTGATTACACTTAGATATAATTATTATAATTTTAGATTTCTTGTGAAAATCTATTAAATTATTAAGTAGGTATATTAAGATAAAAAAAATATTTTATTCAAATTAATTTAAACGTTGAGAGTTCGAAGTTACATACTTAATATATCAATTTATAAAACAAAAAACGATTAGTTAGGTATAACTAATACCAAATCGTATTAATATCACACTTATATATAGAGGATTGCTAACGATGGTTACTGGTTACACTAAATCCTCACATAGGTATATGGTTTCGTGATACACCAATAATACCACCATGCTTATAGTATTGTAGAATATAGTCGTTATAATAATTGCGAACTAAAAAACTATGTGTTATAGCAGTTATAGCCTTATGTAGCGTATCTATATTTAATATTACTATTATTATGATTGAGAAAAATAGCTGTCATGCTTTTAAGTACGTATTCAAATATGAAAATGATATATTTTATTACCAATTGTTATATTAGAATAGTATAGACTATATGTATAGAGCAAAATGGAAATATGTAGAATTCATAAATGTATAATTTTCACGGAGTGGGAGTAATAGGACATGGTTTGAAGCTCGTAGTTTGTGTAAGCTTGCAGGTATAATGGTGTAATAGTGCGATTTGCCTATAAGTCTCGGGATCGCAAGCTACAACCTATTCGATTGAATAAATATCTAATAAATATTTTATTATGTATAGGTATTAACAAAAGCTTATATGCCTACATTTAATATTAGATAAGTACTTCGTACTTAAATTGTTCATATTTGTTGTTTACATTATTTGCGCGTTTGAGAAAGCTTACACAATAATCTTACATTAATCATAACAATATTTTAGTAATTTTTATTTGATTGTAAAAACATATAAATTCATAAACGTTTACAAATTGTGTTCTTATTTATAGGTTTTAAAATAAAGTGCAAACGTTTTTTATTGATGTGTTTATGTTTTACAGTTTTCATCAATAATTATAATTTAGAAATATTTAACAGTTATATTATAATATATTAAACGTATTGCTTAAGGGAGGGAATGATGCTATAGAATCTCAAACATAACTGCGATTGCTCCCCCTACCCAATACACTCCTTCAAAGTTTCCAGTGCTGTATCGGATATTGGTCAATATAATATAATAATTGAGCTTGAGTATTGACTATATATGAGGATCGAGGATGAATCAAATAAACACTTAACATATACATAGTTTTTTATATCTTATCTGTATTTGTATAAGCCTTGATATCTAATATTGTTAAACTTTTCACCACAAACACTAAGAGAAATCTGCAACCTTCGAATAAAAGACCACACGTGTAGTTGTAACTATAAGGATCCAATAATTCGAGTAATATAAAATTATTAGACGGAGCCAACTTATGTTTAATTAAAATACCTCGAGATCTAACTTGAATTTGTCCATGTTCCAATACTTTATTTCACTATCAAAAAAAGTCTAATTTCTAGCCACCCTAAATTAAAGGCCTAATAATATCTATGTACACTAAACAATACTAAACACTTGGCCACTTGGGATAGACATTAATTAGTTAAATAGTTGAAGTTAAGTTAGATATATTTTTTTCTAAGTTATACGAAATACTTTTTTAAAATACGAAGTTTAACTTAACGAGTTAAATTATTTTTTATGATTATTATTAGTGGCGTTAAATATGTCAAGTTGAGCGACCAATCTACTTTATTTTTAAGTATGACTTCAATAAGTGCAGCGAGAAAAATTGTTTGGTCTTATTTAACCCGGTTTCCCCATTAATTGTCAAGATATTATAATATACTTGTTAAAATCTAATTAAATAATAAAAAAACCCCCCGGTAATTTAAACATTAATGTTATTGCTTGCCAGCTACCAGTACTGCATACAAATGTTAAATAATTGCCTTGAGATTTGAGAAATTAAAAAAATCGTACTTAAATGGTGGGTGGGTAAGCGTGTAAATAATTTGATTCCACTCCACTTGAATTTATAACATTCGGCGCTTCTATAGTTAGGTAATGGTATTAATTTTATAATTACATATTTTCCATATACATAATTTAAGATTAGTTCCATAGATTTTGTATTGTTCAAATTAAAAATAAGAATTGTCAATTAACAATTAATGAACCCATATTATGTATGTACTTGTGTTATTATAATACAATTTGTACAAAAACACAAAAAATTAAGGCCTTTATAAAAACATCATTCTTAATTTAAATATTTTTAAAAACTAAAAATCTCCAATATCAATAAATTAAAAAAAAACCTTTCCAATCATTGATGGATCTTTTAAAAAAATATACACAATTTTGGTATCTCGATTTAATTTTTTGGTGTGATTTTTTAAACATTCCATTATTATTATTATTAATACATATAAAAGACATTTTAGTAATAATTAAAATATAAATAGTTTACCTGTTATCTAATGTTACGAGATATGAGTAGATAATGCTTGAATATTTTTACTATTAAGTTATGGAATTACAATTTAACAAACATTATTACACTTATACACAATAACTTTAAAAAATATATATATACATATTATTATAGTCAATTATATTATATTTTTAAAATATTGAAAATCGTATAGTAACAATATAATATAAAAATATGAATCTATATTTAGGTTTGGTGGTACCCCTAGCGAATCACTGTATTTTCTCCTATCAGTTCTAAGAAAATAAGAAAATGTGTATGATTGTTTTAAAAAAAAATCCCATTGAGATAAAAAAATACAAAAACATAGTATTATATCATTTATATCATAGTTATAATAAAAACCAAAAAAATCGGAAAAATAGATCTTGAATAAAAATAAATACAATACATAGATTTCGTAGTTTAAAAATATCAAATACATTTTAAATCAATACATTAATGTATGAATTCATTTCTTCGATAAGAATCTTAATAAAAAAATCTGTTAACTGTTAACTAGGCACAAAATATTTTGTGCGACGTGCGCGCCGAGACGTCTAATAGGACAGCCACTGGCACGATTGACTATCGTTATATACGCATTAACGGATATGGTTACGTTAGGTATAAATTTAAAAATCACTTAATGATTAACCTATTGTAAAAATATATTATCGATTTGTTGTTCTTACGTATATTATTGTACCGAAATCAATAGTGATAATATAAATTCAATAAATTTATGTTTTATTCGATACTCAAAATACTAAATTTTTTTAAGACGAGTTAAGGTGCATGTTAAATTAAATCGTGTTTTAACAATACGTCTAACAAGATGGTAAAACAAGATAGTAATAATAATGTAAACTTCATTAATCGTTTTGTCTGTATTAACTATAAATGTATAGTGAATAATCTATAGTATTAATAAAAATACAATGACATAGCGTCATAGTTAAGAGTCATAATATAGAAAGTTGCAAACTGCCCTCTTAAGCCAAAAGGCAATTATAGGTAATTAACAAAATTTGAAAAATGAGTGTCTTAGCGAAAATTCCGTAAATTCAATAGATTTAATAGTAAACGTGCTTAGACAAGTACGTATTCACAAATATATGAATGACACTAAGAAAAAAATCAGTATCAAACAATTATGTCAATGCTATAAGCAAAAAAAAAAAAAAGGCAGTAACTGATCACATTGTACGGTAATTTTGTTTAGTATTGGCTCAAATACGGTGTTCTCGTTTAGTATCGATAATAATTTCATAGCCATATCACACAATGTCATATTATCACACATTATTTTAAAAAGATTCATGTATGTGTAATATGTCGATGTCTGCCGGTGGTTGAGTCGTCACTACCCGATCCAGTTGAGGCGACCAATCAGGGAGCGTTCTGCGGCCGTGAGCAGTCTTATATAGCCCACCACAATTATAATAATTTATAAAGATACTGTCACAGAATATTATTAATAAAATATTATTCTGCGATACTGCAGTTAACGTTGTGGGTGTTGTTAACTTTTTGATTATGATTTGGTTCACCGACCATTTTATGTTATTGTCATTATTTTCAATTTTCTAATATTGCACACGTAATATGTATTAATATGCATATACTGATATACTTTTTTTCCCCCCTGTAAATAATACTATTAATGTCTTACATTCCTAAAACTACGTATATGTGTTTCGAGGTACAAATTACAAATTCTGAAAATAGTCACACTAATTTACACTTATGGCGCACTAATGTTTGACGAAAAAATTAAAAAATTAAAAGAAGAGGGGGACTGGTAAAATGTTCGTTCTCAGAGTTTATCTTTGAGTGTTATTGGATTTTAATGTAGGAAAATTTATTTAAGAATAAAGATATTGACTCTCTCGTGATAGACAAGCAATGTAAAAAATTTCATTAAATTATTTAACTTAAAATTAGATTCAATACATTTTATTTTGATAATTTGATCAAAATAACAAGATAAATTAATAGATACCTATATTAAGTTTAACCTTATAATTATTGTAAAAGCATTCATTACCTTTAGAGCTGACTTTTTATGGTACTAAAATTTTTTTATTTTTTAATATTCGAGAGGTTTATTAAAACCATTAACTATATTAATAGATTTTGAGGACAAACTTGAACTTAAGATCTTACTTTACGGACTGTTCGAAAAATCTGTATAGTGTCTGATTTGGTAAATGAGCAGCAACAACTAATGGGACATTAGTAACAGCTTCACTAAGTAAATTCCTTGTGCAAACTTGATTATTTTTAACATTATTTTTGATTTTTTCCTAAATTTTTCTGACTTGAATTTTGGCACCGTTTGGAGCATATGAATGACAGGATTCTTTTAATATTATGTCTATAATATAATAATTATATTATCATGTAACTATCATGTACTTCATAAATAATGATATTTTTATAATATCTTTCATCTTTAGTACTTGTAAAACATGAAGTGCATTTATATTTATTATACAGTACAGCACCAAATATAGTTGTTTGGACCATTGTTATAAACAATATGGAGATATCCATTATGTGACAATAGGTTATTATAATTTTATTATAATTTAGGTTATTAACTTTTTGTCTATTAATAAAAATAAGAGTCATAATTACACAAAAATTAAAAATCAGCTGACAAGTAAAAACTCTTATGACTAGATGATATATAAACCTGTTGAAATGCTTTGCAGCTACAGTTAAGTTAAGAAAATTCCAACTAATAAATGGAATAAACAGATAAGGCCTCTACCATTTTTATCTTAATGGCATAATATGTACATATTGTACACGTCAGGACCGAATTTAGAGGAGAAGGCACTGGTTACAATAACTGTCCCGGGCGTCAAAATTGTGTGGTCAGAAATGTGAATTATTACATTTTTATGATAAAATTATTGTAATAACAGTATAGTAATACATAATATAATTTAATATTATGCTGTTTGAAATTTAAACAACCAATGTATTTATATTTTATAGCAATGTAGACTAAAACTATCAGCGATCTAGAATTATTAATATACCTAGTAATAGTCCCCAAATTTGTTGGGGTTATGTTAATAGACATAAATTATTTATAATAATAAGGGCAATATGGGATATTTTGTTATCCCGTGCGGCGTACTCTTACAAAAAATGCAATATTACTTATTAGTTATTACTAATTAGTCAACAAACTCAAGCGTTTGGACGCCAAACTTTGGATCCGCAGTGTTTGTCAATGATGCCAATGTGATTATGTTTATTATTTTTACTATTCGGCGCTGTTGAGTGTTGATTATTTATTTATTATTATATTTGTTTTATACTTATATATTATTTTAATAATGACCGGCTAACAAAGTTGAGTAGTTGTCAAAATTGTAAGCAAACTTTGTTAAAACAAAAAAAAACAACTGTGTTATTAACAAATGTAAAAAAATGCAAGACTTGTTTCGTAAAAAACCTTCAACAGTTGAAAGTAAATATACATAATAATATAACATAAATTATACTTACAAGTTACAATATAACTACTTATGTATTAACCATAGCTCTTAACATTACACTATAAAGCTTAAAATAATAAAATGTGCAAAAATAAATATAGTTTAAAATATTTAAAACCTTAAACTATAATAAACCAACTACATATTAAAACTTGATAAAATGTATCCATGTGATAAATTAAAATTGTATTATCAAACAAGTAATTAATAGATACAAATATATAGAATAAATGATACAAACAAATAACCCGAATATTTTACTAATATATATAATATTTATGAATTAATAGTGTGACTTTGACACGTCTTACTTGTTTATTTCCCTATTTATCAAAAAATTTAATTACACATTATAATATTAGAATATAATTTTATTATTGGGTAGGCCTTTTAAGGGGTGCAATTTTTTTTTCACCGGGGCGTAAAATGTCTAAATACGGCACTGGTACATGTATTAAATATCTAGCAATTAGTAGACTAGAAACTATTTTAAAATACTATACTATCTATATAGTATATATTATAAAATATAAAATGTCGATCATAGATATAATGATATTATGTAATAGCTAATAAGCTAATAAAAATCAGTATAAAAGATATTTTGTTTAAAGATATTATTTCGAAGATATTTTGATCGGTTACCGGGAAAATTAAGTTTAAGTTTTTAATTTCTTACATTTAACATTTTTTTTTTTTTATACAATGATATATTATATATTAAATATTTTTTTATTTATACTACAAAAGTTTTCACATTGAACTTGAACTATAAGTATAAATAACAATAAAAAAATATTATAAGCATAAAGTACACATCGTTTTCATTTATAATTAAAATAACACATTTGATTAAGTATACTTATTATAAACAATTTACAATTATACAATTTTGTATCGGTTATTTTATTCAGTTGTACGTATACTAAAGCTTAAAATGCCTATAACGACGAATTTCGACCATATCGTATATTAATATCTTTACCGCCTTATCGGTATTCCGAACAGTCAGATTGAAATTTTAAGACATTAAAATAAAAATAAGTCCTTTTAGTATGAAAAAGAATTTTTGATTTTCAAAACGAGGTTAGGTTTTGAAAATCTTCAAGTGGTATTAATGTATTATACATGTTCTTTCATTGGGTGTCAAATGCAGGCACTGATTTATGCAAGTGCAGAGAGAGCACTTGCACTTGGCCCTCAATTTCTTTGGTTCCCCGGGCTCTGTAAGTTGTAGAAATTGTTTTTTTTTTTTTTTAAATTAATTCCACAAAATTATTTTTTCTAAAATGTAATACCAACTGTCAATGTTCAAAGTTTAGTATATTCTTATTATTAAATTATCAGTTGAATTTTGGTTATTTTTGTCATTCCACTCCCCGGTGCTAATCAGTTACCATCACAAAATATTAAAATAATAATAATAGAAAATTGTTTGAACATCGGAAATATTTGGTACCTAATAACTAATTTAAACTTTTTTTTGAGAAAATGTTATAAAAATAGAAATTATAGAAATTGGTCATTTTTTATTTAATTTTAATTATATAAAATAAACTGTTAAATTAATAAATTATTTTCCATTTTTATAATTTCACGGAAGACTGAAAATTAGTTATTTAAATTTAAATTTGTATAATAATATCATTAAGTATTTTTAATATTTTAATATAGTATAATTTTGTTATATTATTTAATTAATATTGTCTTTTCATCGTCCTCAATTTACAAGACCAAGTAACTAAATTGTATATATAGTACATGAAATAACGTAAAAATATTTTATGAGTTTTGAGATAGGTATTTTGGCATTTAACACTTTTAACCATAAAGTATACTCTATGCTTTTAAAATATAAATATTTTTTTTTCTATCAAAATTCCCCCCCCCTATGTAGATTTTTTCTAGAACATTTTTTTAATTTGAGAGCCGTCCAAAAAATTGTGCACTTGGCCCTAATTTTATTAAATCAGGCCCTGGTCAAATGCCCTATTTTTCAGTGACAATTGATTAGAATAAGATAATATTCAAACAATCATTTAGAAAATGAATATTAGTGTATTTAAAAATGTCACCATGTAAACGTGTGTAGTTATTAGTAACTGTATTTGTTAGTGACACATAATAGTAATTGATATAGCTTATATTTTACATTTTTCACAAGTATAATACATATTTTAATTTCGCTGTTCCAGTAAAAAGTTTTCTATTAAGACTGAAAGACCGAAATGTTGTTGGTCACGGCTTACGAAGATCATATTAATATATTAATATATTATTACCTAATATAATTAAATACATATATGAATTTCTAAGTACTAATAATATTATTAAGGTCTGTTTATTATATATATATATATATATAATCTTTATAGGATTGGAAATTGGAATGAATATAATTTTATTGTATATCTATTAAATATTTTTATTTTATTTTATTTTATTTAATGTATCTATTGTCTATTCATTACACCACGCAATTATACATAAAATAGTTTATGATAACTAATGATCTAAAATTCTAAACAATACAACTTTCTCAAATCACAAAGTAAAATTAAACATTGAGTTATTTTAATAGCCGTCATCTTGTAAATTTTATAATAAACATAAATTCATAGAAACAAGAAATGGTTGCTTTTTAAAGACAAATAATTAAAATAATACAATTTATACAAATATAATAAAACGTGGAACTAGTGATTTGATTATTATTATTATTATTAGCAGTAGGTATTCATTAAAGTAATCAAAACGTTTAGGATTATAACATAATTTGAAATAATGGTCGTTGTTTAGGTGTTTTATTTTGATGCCAACCACCAGACTTTTGGACTCAAACGACATAAGTAGGTGTATGTATTATGCACGCCATATAGGTCCGGTTAAAACGTATTTAAAACAAATTTTATGTAAAACATAAATGATAAATGTAACACAAAAATATTCACATATCTTTCAATTTAAAAATTTTAATGTAATATTAAAATAAACATAAAGTAATAACAAAAACAAATCATTATTATGTGAAATATCTAGATAGTAGGTATCTAAATGTTTTAATATCGCATTAAAAAATGAAATACAGTGAACTCCTATTTTACGAAATTCTTAATGTAAAATATCTAGGTATCTAAACGTTTTAATATAATATTCAAAAATGAAATAGTATATATATATATATATTATAAGCCAACCCATTATGAATTTCTTGTAATTTGCAATCAGAGAATACTAATGAGTAATACAAAATAAAAAAAAGTGTGTAAGAAAAATTAAGTTGAAATTTTTAATGATGTATTTTCAACTTAGCCCTATTTCTTTTTAAGTGTCATTAATATAAAAAAAAAATTGTGTAGTACAAAGTCAGTATTATATACGCTTAGAAAAAAAAAATAATAGAGATTGATACCTATGAACCAATAAAAATTGCTACATATTACAATGCTGGATTTGATACATTGTAGAACACTACACTGATATATTCCATTTCTGGTATAAAATTCTTGTAGTATTAATTGTTTGCAATACCATTGGGTGCTCTTTCATTTGTATCATTGTTGATATTCCAGAAATAAGTAATATTATAATCTGCAAAAAATAAGGTAGGTACGTTTATTTTTAATTATATAGGTACAAACCATTTAAGTATTATGTATTTTTAATGGGTTCGAACTATACTATTTAAGTTTAGATACGTACATAATTTAGAATAGATATAGTTTATTATTAATAATTAATATTTGATTGTCTATAAGAATAAGGTACTTATTTTCAAAGTATATTACATTTTTTATTGAAAAGGATTAATTATTATTTGATTACAAATACTTACTGATATAACTAAATTCATATTAATACTGAAAATTCCAAAAGCTGTCATTTCATCTGATTCAAAAACTGATATTTGATTCATAAACATTTTAACCTATAATTTAAAAATAATTATAATATTAATTATTATTTTCAATAATTGTCAAATGCTATCATAATATTTTGTAGTAACTAACGTGCTACACCCGTTTATTTTAATGTTTTAGGTACACAACTTTTCGGAATACTGAATCTCATATACGTTAAAATGGTATTGAGTAGGTATACAATGAATTTTTAATTTTAATATCTATAGTTAAAAAAATATAGCTAAGTATAACTAAAAGTATATAATTTATATTATTATAACAACCTGGATTTTTAAGGCAACTGATAATTTTGAAATCTTGGTTAATCGTAAGTAGGATATTATGTGTCTTTTCTGAAAATATAAAGTTACAAAAAATGTACAATGCGTCAATC